>NC_063367.1:8433138-8512889 GCF_021869965.1 Rhincodon typus | reverse complement strand
ATCTCTACTCAAAATGACTTGTGTGTTTCCATTTTTAAGCAATTGCTGCATATACATAAAGGCTAAAATGGAAAGACTGTTGAAGTTTCAGGTAAGGAAGGGTCACTGGATCCGAAACATTAACTCTGATTTGTCTCCACAGATGCTGCCAGAACTGCCGAGCCTTTGCAGCAATTTCTGTTTTTTGTTTCTGTTTCTGATTTTCAGCACCCATAGTTCTTTTGGTTTTTATTAAGGCTGTTGTAGTGTGTGTTCTGAGGTTGTGTGCAGAGTGATTCTGGATTGGGTTGTGGTGGAGGATTCAGTAACTGTAACATCATGGAATATCAAGGGTGATGGTTAGATTCTCTCTTGTTAAGGATGGGCTTTACCTGGCACTTCAATGGAGAAGAGCTAACGCCTTTAGTGAAATGATGCTTGGAACACACCTGATGAATATTTTGTTTTAGTTTTTCTTGGGATGTGGGCTTTGCTGGCTGGGCCAGCCTTTGTTGTCCATCATTAGTTGCCCTTGAAAAGGTGGTGGTGAGCTGCCTTCTTGAACCGCTGCAGTCCCTGGGGTTTTAGGAATGGTATGCCAGGATTTTGACCCAGCGACACTGAGGGAACGGTGATATATTTCCAAGTCCAGATTGGGAGTGGCTTGGAGGGGAACATGCATGTGCTGGGGTCCCTATACATCTGCCGTCCTTATCCTTCTGGGTCTTAGGGGTAACAGGTTTGGAAGGATTTTTGGTGAATTTCTGTAGCGCATCTTTGAGATGGTACACACTGCTTTTACAGAGCAGCAGCGATGGAGGGAGTGAATGCTGAAAGTAGTAAGTAAGGTTCCAATCACGCACGCTGCTTTGTCCTGGGCGGTGTAAAATTTCATGAGTTATATTTACTAAGTCAAATGTAGAGTATTCCATCACACTCCTGACTTGTGCCTTGTAGATGGTGGAGAGCTTTGGGGAGTCAGAAGGTGAGTTACTATTGAATTCCTAGCCTCTGACCTGCCGTAGTAGCCATTGTATTTATATGCCAAGTCCTGCTCAGGCCCTGGTCAATGGTAACCCCCCAGGACGTTGATAGTGGGGATTCAGAGACAGTAAAGTCATTGAATATCAAGGGGCAATGGTTAGATTCTTCAATTCTGAAGAAGGGTCACCAGACCTAAAACGTTAACTCTGATTTCCCTTCACAGATGCTGCCAAACCTGCTGAGCTCTTCCAGCAAATTCTGTTTTTGTTAGTTTTTTTATTGTTAGCGATGGGTACTGTCTGTCACTTGTGTGGTGCTAATTTTACTTGCTACTTGTCATCCCAAGCCTGGATGGTCTTGCTGCATTTGGATACAGAACGGCTACAATATCTGAGGAGTTATGAATAGTGCTGAACATTGTGCAATCATCAGCGAACATCCCCATTTCTGACCTTATGATGGAGGGAAGATCATTGATGAAGAAGCTGAAAATGGTTGGACAAAGGGCTCTATGGTACAGTGGTAGTGTCCCTCCCTCTGAGCCAGGAGATCTGGGTTTTAAGTTCCACCTGGTGTATAATAACATCTCTGAACAGGTTGATTAGAAAAATAGGTTTATTGAGAAGTTCATGCTGAGATCTCCTGGGAGTGAGATGATTGATTTCCAACAATTCAAACTAACCAACTTTATATTTAGCAATATTACATTAGAGGGTTTCCCCCCAATATTAGTGATTCCAGTTTTGCTAGGCCTCCTTAATGCCACACTCGGTCAAATGCTGCCTTGATGTCAAGGGCACTCCCTTGCACCTCACCTCTTGAGTCCAGCTCTTTTGTCCATGTTTGGACCAACGTTGTAATGAGCTCAAGAGGCAGGCTTGAGGGGGAGAGGACTCTTTAACATTAGTTTGGGCCTTTATGGAGAGACATGTGATCTACGCCATTAGTAAATGAAACTTCTGCATGTGTGGGTTTATCTTTCTGTTATCTCGGAGAATTGTAAATACAGCAGTGAGAACTCAGAGCTCAAACTGACCAAAGCAGAGACCATGATTCTGTCTTTAGAGTGCTGAGGCCTGCAGTCTGGAATCTCCCTACGGTATTGCAACACACAATGTCAATAAACATTTCTATCCTCATGTCTGAGAAATGAGGTCAACTGGGAATTGCATGGAAATATTCAACCGATTATTGAGGGCCAATGTTTAAAGGACATTAATTAAATTTGTTTGTTTGTTCTGCTGTAGAGACCAATCTATGAAAACCCTGGGATCCTCCTAAGCTGTAATTGGGCTAATTGTCATATTTACATAAATCAGCTATTTTCTGTTATCCCGGGTGTATTTCATGCAGGCGCTGCCGTGAACTGTTAGACAAGTTAGCACCACCCTCTGGTACCAAAGGGATGCAGGAGTAAGAGGGAAGAGGGTACGGTGTACAGGTGAGTGCACAGACCTGGAGTATATGGGGATGGTAAGGGTCGGCTGGATTGTCACTGTGGGCAGGATGTGTTTCCAGGCATGGCCATGCACTGGTTGTGTCTCTGTGTGCGTGCAAAAGGTGTAAACAAGGCTGTGAATGTGCATAGAGTGTGAGTGTGGCCAGGGTAACAGCATGTGTGAGCAGCGTGTGAATGTCAGTATGGGCAGAGTATGAGTGTGTTCAAGGTGTAAGTGTGATCAGTGTGTGAGTGTGATCAGGGTATGAGTATGTGAATGTAAACAGGGTGTGAGTACAATCAGAGTATGAGTGTGTGAGTGTGATCGGGGTGTTAGTGAGAGTGTGATCAGAGTGTGTGTTTTCGGGCCATGAGCATGATCAGTGTGTCAGTGTGTGTGATCAGGGTGTGAGAGTTTGAGTATGATCAGGGTGTGAGTGTGATCAGGGTGAGTGTGATCAGTATGTCAGTGTGATCAGGGTGTGAGTGTTTTCAGGGTGAGTGTGATCAGTGTGTCAGTGTGATCAGGGTGTGAGTGTTTTCAGGGTGAGTGTGATCTGTGTGTCAGTGTGATTAGGGAGTGAGAGTGATCAGTGTGATCAGGGTGTGAGTGTATGAACAGTGAGTGCAGACAAGATAGCCAGAATTCAGTGCGGTAAGAGGAAATAGTTGGCTGTTATAGTCTCAGTGAGAGTAAACGACATTCACTCGATGAATTCAATGATCCGAGGTTGTCTTTTACTCGAGTTTGTTGGGAGAAATGGTGTTCGTGCCAGTGCAGTTGATGCAGGCAACCTGTGGGATCGTCTTGTGTAGTGGACTGCCAGACGTTGCTCTCTGCATGTCACCACATCGTCTGTACAAAGCCTGAAACCTGACTCTGGAAGTAATGGTCTTGATTCTTGGAGCCAGCAACGAATAAACTGGCCGCGGAATCTCTAGCTGACCAGAGAGGCCGATGAATGATTAATATGATCAGGTGCTATCACGTTCTGTCTGCTGTTTCAACACAGCCTTCTACCCATTTGGATTAAAGGGGTTAATAGTTCTTTTAAAATATTGGCCAACAGAATGCCAGAAGAATGTTTAAGAGCGTGTGTCCAACAATAACTTCAAGCTCGGAGTTGCATAACAGTGAAGGCTGAATCACAGTGCGAGGGAGAAATGAGAACCACATAACCCTGTACATCCCCTTGGTCAACAATCTAACTGGACCCAGTAATCCCTGGCGAAGGGTAAAACTATTCAAGGCCGACTGAGATCTCATACGAGAGCAAACATACACGCTCACACTCACACAAACATGCACGTACAGACATACTAACACTCTCACAAACACACACACATGCACATGCACAGTCACTCACACGCTCACACACAAACACTCTCTCACACACGAACACTCTCACACAAACTCACTAACTGTCTCACACTCCTTCACACAATCTCTCACACACTCACTCACATACACACTCTTACACACACACATACTCTCATATACACAAACACTCTCTCTTACATACACTCACTCACAAACACACGCTCATTCACACACACACAAATTCTCAATTACACACACTCACATACACTCACACAACACACTCTCATGCACACGCACACACTCTCACACTCCTTCACACACACGCTCTCGTACACACACAGGCTTGCGTACACACATACTGGCTCACTTACACACAGACACACAGACACAAAATCATACACTCACATGCACCAGCTCACACGCTCTCTCACACTCACTCTCACACATGCTCTCTTACACTCACACAAACACAGACTCACAGTCATTCACACATGGTCACTTGCTCACACACGCATTCACTGACAGTTTCACACGCACTCATGCTTTCACACACACACATACATTCACATGCATTGACACTCTTAGTCTCATACACATTTCCACTTTCTCACACAAATACCCTCTCACACACTCTCACACATTTTCACATACACACACACACTCTCACACACAAACACAAATACTCACAATCTCTCTTACATGCACTCACACAGCACACATGTACACAATCGCTCTCACATACACATTCATACACTCAGTATCTCACACACACACATACATACACACAATCTCATATACATTTGCACAAGTGCGCACACAAATACACACAAGTGAAAACGCACACATGGAAAAACACACACACATGCACACATGAGTGCACATATATACACAGATTCAGGTGTGTATACATGCACACCCAGGCACGTGTACACATTAAGTGCACATACAAATGCACAGACACACATACATATCCCCAGTGTGCAAACACAGAAGCACGTATGGAAGGGCTGAGAAAGGCAATGTTACAGAGCTGAAAGGAGATGGTGTGATATGAGATCAGACTCCAGGTAAAGATGTTTCTGGACTCTGGGATAGTGAGTGGCCTAGTTGAGCCTGAAGCAGTGAATAGGGAGGGAGATGGAGTCAAGAACAGGGGAACAGGTGGCATCTGAGGACGATTCCCAATGTCTCAGTGGAAGGAACGGTGACTCCTCCAATCCTTCCTGTTGGAATGGCCGTCTAACAACATGGAGCTTGGCTGGTGTGGCAGGAGAGGTCTTGGTATAAGAGGCAGAACTGCTCTGAGTTTGCTGCTGGTAAATCTAGCTGGGAATGTAACCCGTGAGTTGGTAACAGGGAGGCTGCAAGAACAGCCTCTGCTAATTATCAACACTGGGGCAGTGGGACTGTAAGGTGGAGCAGTGTGAATTGGAGAGGTGGTGATGTAGTGTTAATGTCACTGGGCTGGTAATCCGGAGCCCCATCCTGATCCTCTGGGGAAGTGCATTCAAATCCTGTTACGGCAGATAATGAAATTTGAATTCAATTACATTCTTGAATGAAAGATAGCGTCATGTTAGCCATGTGACTACTGTCAATTGCTGACTCTTAAAAAAAAATCTGGTTCACTAATGTCTTTTAGGGAAGGAAATCTGCCATCCTTACCTGGTCTGGTCTACATATGAATCCAGACCCTCATAAGGTGGTTGCCTCTTAACCATCCCTTGGACAATTAGGGAATAATAATAATAACTTGTCCAGCTAGTGATGTCCAAATCCCATTAACAAATTCTACAAAGTTGTCCACTTTGACAGTAAAACTAAAAATGAATAGTATTGTTTGAAAAGGTGTGAAACTTCTTCATGTTAATGTGCAGAGGAACTTGGGTCTATTAATACAATGAACACAGAAAGTTAGTTTGAGAGTTCAGTAAACAATTTGCAAGGCCGTTAGTACTTTGGTCTTTGTTGCAAGAGGTTTGTAGTATAGGAACAAGGATGTCCTACTGGAGGTGCTTAAGGGTTTGGTGAGATCATAGCCATAATACAAAGCACAGTTTGGTCTCCTTATTTAAGGAAGGATTTGTTTGCAATAACAGTAGATACATCAAAGGTTCATAGAGTAGTGCCTTGAATATTTGGGTTATCCAATGATGAGAGATTGGGCAAATTAAGTCTATATTCATAGAATCACTACAGCATGGAAAGAAGGTATTCGGTCCATTGAGTCTGCACCGATTCTCCAAATAGCACCCCACCCAAACTCAGCTCCCTACCCTATTCCCATTGCCCCACATTTGTCTTGGCTAACCTACCTAGCCTACATACCTCTGGACACTCTGGGGAATTTAGCATGGTCAGTCCACCTAAACTGCATATCTTTGGATGGTGGGATGAAATTGGACCACCTGGAGGAAATGCACATGGACACGGGGAGAATGTACAAATTCTACACAGTCACCCAAGGAATAATAATATGGACTCGAACCTGGGTCCCTGGCACTGTGAGGCAGCAATGCTAACCACTGAGCCACCATGCTGTCCTTATTCTCTGGGGTTGTGAAGAACGAGAGATGATTTCTTTGAAGCATACAGGATTTTGAAGGGGATTGACAGGGTAGACACTGAGGGCTCATTTCTCTGGGCTACGAGGAATCTGAGTCAGCCTAATGGGCTGGTCATTTAGGATTTAGATGAGGAGAAATTTCTTCACTGAGAGATGATGAATCTTTGGAATTGTCGGTGTCAGAAAGTGCTCCGTTATACTTAAGGCTGAGACAGAGAGAGTTTGGGTAGGGAATCGATGGGTATGAGCAAAGATAGGAGGAGGATTGTCAGCTGTGATTGTACTAAAAGGTGGAAGATGCTCAAAAGGCCAAAGCACAGGTTGAAGTTGTTCCTACAGAACGCAGTTTGTAGGTGCAGAGATACAAAAGATTGGCATAATATTGGTGAAATGATCTCCCACCTGCAAACTCCCACAGGTTCAGATCCTGAGGTCCCCAACTGGGATATGATCCCAGGACAGCTGTTCTTGGAGCCTCAAGGCTTCTGTAACTCAAGTGAATTAACCTGCAGGATCAGGGAGTAGGAAAGGTTGGCAATTTTGCATGGCTGACAGTTCTCAATGGATAATAACACTGACATTAGGAGGCCATCAATGCCATTATCGCTCATTCAATTATTAGCCTTTACTGTAACAACTCTTTCCTGAGCTTGGATGAATGTTCTACCCCAGTATCCAACTGTTCCCATTCATTTGCTCCTCTTTTAAGGATAGTCAGCTCCCTGACAAACTGGACCTGAACAAAAAGAGCCAGGAATCAGTGTCAACATTAGGCCATTTTAACCCAGCCTGCATTCTGAGGAAGGTCTTCAAACATTAACTCGTTTTCTTTCTCCACAGATGCTGCCAGACCTGCTGAGTTTCTGCAGCACTTTCTGTTTTTCTTTCCTCAGGCACAGTTTGGACTCCTCTACCCTGGGAAAAAGACCTTGGCTGTTTACCGTATCCATGCCCCTCATGATTTTATAAGCCTCCAAAATGTCACCCCTCAGTCTCCAACGCTCCAGGGAAAAAAAAGCCCCATCTATTCAGCCTCTCCTTACAGTTCAAACCCTCCAATCCCAGAAACATATTTGTAAATCCTTTATGAATCTTTCCAAGTTTAACAACATCCTTCCTCTAGAAGGACAACCAGAATTGAATGCAGTATTCTAAAAGTGGCCTAACAAATGTCCTTTATAGCCGCAACATGACCTCCCAACTCCAATACTCAATGCCCTGACCAATAAAGGCCTGTAATAAATGCCTTCTTCACCGCCCTGTCTACCTGCGACTTCGCTTTCAAGGAACCATGCACCTGAATACCTAGGTCTCTGTTCAGCAACCCTCTCCAGGACCCTACTGATTTGCTTTCTGGAGAGGTGATGGCCTAGTGGTATTATCGCTGGACTGTTAATCCAGGGACCCAGGTTCAAATCCTGCCACAGCAAATGGTGGAGTTTGAATTCATAAAATATTGGAATTATGAATCTAATGATGACTGTGAATTCATTGTCAATTGTTGGAAAAACCCATCTGGTTCATTAATGCCCTTTAGGGAAGGAAACTGCCATCCTTACCTGGTCTGGTCTATATGTGACTCCAGACCCACAGCAATGTAGTTGACTCTTAACTGCCCTCTGCGCAATTAGGGATGGGCAATAAATGCTGCCTGGTCAGTGATGCCCTCATCCCATGAATAAATAAAGAAAAAAAAAATGCACATTTTTTTTCTGAAGAAGGGTCTTGACCTGAAACGTCAGCTTTCCTGCTCCTCTGATGCTGCTTGGCCTGCTGTGTTCATCCAGCTCTACACCTTGTTATCTCTAAATTGAACTCTGTTTGCCATTCCTCGGCCTATTGGCCCATCTGATCAAGGTTCTGGTGTACTCTGAGATAATCTTCTTCACTGTACCGCCAATTTTGGTGTCATCTGCAAACTTACTAACCGCATCTCCTACATTCCACCTCCAAATAATTCATATAAATGATGAAAAGCAGTGGACCCAGCACCGATCTTCGTGGCTCATCACTGGTCGCAGGCCTCCAGTTCGAAAAACAACCCCCTGTCTCCTCACTTCAAGTCAATTTTGTATCCAATTGGCTAGCTCTCCGTGGATACCATGTGATCTGACCTTGCTAACCAGTCTACTATATGGAGCCTTGACACACCCGACTTCCAGCCACGTCTTTTCTCTTGGAAACAAGTCTCTAAGAGAATCTTTGAGGCATTGTCATCGATCTCCGATTATCATTTTGTCAGGCACTTTGCAGTTCGGTCTGTTATCTGCATTGCTGGAATAGTAAACAATTACAGTGAGCCCAGACAGTACGGTCAAGAGTCTTATTCTCTGGTTGACATGCCTGGTGCAATCACATGGGCATTTCCAACTCCTGAATCAGTGAACTGCATACCCTTTGTTTTCTGAATGACGGAAGGCTGAGTGCCAGGGTGTGCTAAATGCCAGGCTACTGTACACTGTGGAGCTCTACCCATTAAAATAACTTTAAAAGCTGCAAAGTCCAGATGGTTCAAACTGGAGCATGCCAAGGCCCCTACTATTTGTGCCTTTTGCTCAACATAATTCACATTGTCTGAACAGCAGCTGCCATTGGCAAATGTCTAGCATGCGTAGCCTTGAGATAATTGCCTACCATCCCAGCAATGCGGATAACAGACTGCACTGTAAAGTGCCTGACAAAACGATGATCTAACAGCAATGAAAGTGGCTCACAGGCTTTCTCCACGTGGAAGGAGCCGACTGGGAGTCAGATGTATTTTTGTTCACCATCTGCAAGGAACATTTTGTGGAAAATGATACAAGGTGTCCGATTTTACCTTGAAATTCCCAAAAGACATTCCCACAGTAGCACTCCAGTGACACCGATCCTGACCCAGGAGGCCTGGCTTCAAGTCTTAACTCCTCCAAGAGTGTGCCATAACATATATGAAGAGGTTAATTAGAAATATCTGCATTTATCAGAGTGGATAGCGCATTTGCAGAATCTGTCTTTGGTCTTTTTACTAATTGATCATAGAACCCCTACAAGTGCAGAAAGAGGCCATTTGGCCCCAACCCTCCAAAAAGCATCCCACCCAGACCTGCCCTGTCCCCATAACCCCACATTTCCCATGGTTAACCCACCCATCCCTGCACACAACAGGCAATTTAGCATGGCCAATTCACCTAGCCTGCACATCTTTGGACAGTGGGAGGAAACTGGAGTACCCGGAGGAAATCCATGTAGGCACAGGGAGAATGTGCAAACTCCACACAGACAGTCGCCCGAGGGTGGAATCGAGCCTGGGTCCTTGGCGCTGTGAGGCAGCAGCGCTAAACACTGAGCCACCATGCCACCCATTCTTTGCTTTTCTTATTCAAATTTCCAACTGTTGCAGATTTTCTTGACTTTTTGAGGGTTTGAGTAAGTTGCTTTACTGCATGTTAACGGGTCAATGTGGCGACAGAGTTTCGAACATAAGCTAAAAGTTGGTTGACTGTACTCAACCATCAGACACGGAGAGTTTGAACAGAAGCTCCAGTGATTGTTGTCCAGGATGAGAGTGGGGGGTATTTGGATCATGGAGATGGGGAAAGGAGAAAGAGGGGGCAAATTTGTTTCTTTGATATAAATCTTAAACAAGGCCTGCATTTCTGTCTTTTCTTTCGTGATCACAGGACATTCCAAAGACCCTTAAGGTCAAGTAGAACTCAGGAACTGTTAAAATGTAGGAATGTGCACAAAAAACTCCCACAAGCAGCAATAGGATTACTGAAGAGATTTCAACGGAGCACTGACTTTATTTTTGAGACAGCTAACAAAAAGAATCAATATAATTTATATCTCCTTTTCATGGTTGTCAATATCACATAAAATTTGGAGTTTAGAAGAATGGGGGAAATCATATAGGACTCTTAAGGGGCTTGACAGGGTAAATACTGAGAGGATATTTCCTCTCATAGGAGAGGGCATAGTCTCAGAATAAGGGGGCACCAATTTAAGACTGAGTTGAGGAGAAATTCCTTCTCTTGGAGGGTTGTAAGTCTTCGGAGCCCTTTGGCACAGAGAGCTGTGAGATAGAGTCCTTGCATATATTTAAGGCTGAGATAGATAAGATCATAGAATCCCTACAGTGTAGAAACAGGCCCTTTGGCCCAACAAGTCCAAACCAACCCTCAGAGCACCCACCAGACCCAACGCCGTAAAACCTACCTAATCTACACATCCCTGAACACTACAGGCAATTTAGCACAGCCAATCCACCTAGCCTGGACATCTTTGGACTGTGGGAGGAAACCGGAGCACCTGGAAGAAAACCACACAGACACAGGGAGAATGTGCAAACTCCACACAGACAGTCACCCGAGGGTGGAATCAAACCCAGGTCCCTGGCACTGTGAGGCAGCAGTGTTAACCACTGAGCCACCGTGCCGCCTGATTGTTGACCAGTCGGGAAATCAAGGGTTACAGGGCAAGGGCAGGAAAGTGGATGTGAGGAATATCAGATCAGCATGATCTTGTTGAATGGTGGAGCAGACTTAATGTGCCAAATGGCCAACTCTTGTTCCTATTTCTTCTAGTCTTACGATTGCCACACCAGTGTCCCTGATTACACAGGACGCAAAGGGTCACACTTGATGACTAACTCTGAAATGACTAACTCAGTACAAAATCAGGAGGTCAGAGGTTGATTAGCTTCCTCCAGACTTTAGCTCGCAATTTAGGTTGGCTTTCGTGCAATCCTTTTATCACAAGATGTTTTGAGACTTCGATGTTCATGGCATCATGTAAGTCAGCCCAAAATCACTCAGGTCTATGTTTTATTTTCAAAACTTGCATTTCGAATTGTCATTTATAGAGTTATACAGCACGGAAACATTTCTCAAAGGAAAATGATTTCTGATCTGTTAGTGTCCTCTCAGACACGACTTTGAATTGAGGCACTACCACTTTCATTTAATCACTTGTAGGATGTGGACGTTGCTGGCTGGACCAGTATTCATTGCCTGTCATTAGTTGAGAAGGTAGTAGTGACCTGCCTTCTTGATCTGCTGCGGTTCATTTGCTGTAGGTTAGATAGATGTAAATAATGACACGTCAGCCAATATCTCTAAGCCATGTTATCTGATCATCACCTGCAAGTTCCCATCCAAGCCACACCCCATCCTGATATGGAACTAGATTGCCATTCCTTCACTGGTGCTGGGTTCAAATCCAGGAAGTCCCTTCCTAACTGCATTGTGGTTATACCTACACAGCAAGTATTGTAGGAGTTCAAGAGGACAGTTTGCCATCCCCTCCTAAATGTCAATTAGGGATGGACAACCAACATTGGCCTTGCCCCCAACACTCACATTCTTTGAAAGAATTTCTAAAATTTACATTTGGGAGCTCAGTGCAAATTGACTGTGGAGTTTCCGACATTACTATAGGGACTGCACCTTGATAAAATATTTCATTGGCTGTAATATCCATTGAAAGTCCTGAAATGATGAAAACCATTGTAAAAATGGGAGGACTTCTATTTTCCTTGGAGAGGCGAATTTGGATCAGTTTGCTGACTTGAAGCAGGTTCTGTCAGAAAAGGCTTTTTTTTTCCACTGAGAGGACTAATTGAAAAGAAACAGATTTGTAAGTGTCTCGGGTTATGTCAGTTTTCATGACCCTGAATTCTGCTTTCCTTTCCCTTTCATATTCATTCACCAGATGTGGGCATCATATTTGGGCATTTGTTGCCCTTCCTAATCGCCCTTTAGAAGGTGGTGATGAGTCACCGTTATGAACCACTGCAGCCCATGCGGTGTAGGGACACCCATTGTGTTGTTAGGTTGCCAGATTAACACTGCTGCCTCCTGGTACCAGAAAGCCGGGTTCGATTCCACCTTTGGGCGCCTGTCTGTGTGGAGTTTGCATATTCTCTGTGTGTCTTCATGGGTTTCCTCAGGTGCTCAGGTTTCCTCCCACAATCCAAAGATGTGCAGGTTAGGTGGATTGTTAATTGCCCATAGTGGCCAGAGATGTGCAGATTAGGTGGGTTAGGCATGGGAAATGCAAGGTTACAGAGATGAGGTGGGTCTGGGTGTGATGTTGTGTAGAGGGTTGTTGTGGGCTTGATGGGCTGAGTGGCCTGGTTCCACACTGTAGGGATTCTATGGATCCTATCTTGGCATAGTGACATTGAAGGATTAGTGATATATTTCCAAATCAGGTTGTGGTTTGGCTTGGTGGGTGAGTGTGTTGTTAGGAGCCTATTGTCCTTGACCTTTTGTGTGGTGGAGGTCACAAGATTGGAAGGTGCTGTTGAAGGAGCCTTGCTGAGTTGCTAAAGTGCATCTGGTAGATTGTACATTCTGCTTCCGCTGTGTGTCAGTGATGGAGAAAGTGAATGTTTAAGGTAGTGGTTGGGGTATCAAACAAACGGGGTCTTTGGTGTTGATCTTGTTGGCAGTTGTTGGAATAGCACTCAACC
The DNA here is from genome assembly GCF_021869965.1 of Rhincodon typus. Taxonomy (NCBI): domain Eukaryota; kingdom Metazoa; phylum Chordata; class Chondrichthyes; order Orectolobiformes; family Rhincodontidae; genus Rhincodon; species Rhincodon typus. Next base: position 8,500,150 of record NC_063367.1, on the reverse strand, counting down.
AAGCAAGTGGAAAAGACCACTTAACAGTCCTAATTTGTGTTTTATAGATGGTGGACAGACTTTGAGGAGATGGGAGGTGAGTTACTGCAGCCTATGATCTGCTCTTATGTATGTGGCTAGCCAAGTCAGTTTCTAATCAACGGTAAATCCCCAGGAATGGTTATGGCAGAGGATTTAGAGATGATAATGCCATTGAATGTGATGGGGGGATATTTAAAGTTTCTCTCGTTGGAGATGCTGTAGACTAGATTAGTTGGTTTTAAAAAGTATTGGATCAAAAGCAAGTTCAAAACGTGAACAACGGTCCCACAAGTTAAAAACAAAATGAAAGAGATTCCAATAAGAAAGATAAAGATACCTTTCAACAGGTCAATTGGAAGACAGCTGTTCTTGAGCTGCCTCAGGAACATCAGAAACGGACTCCAAGTACAGATGGGATAATCGTTGCATTCTAGCTTTGACTCCAGTTCTGTACGATTGCATATCAAGTAAATAAACAAAACATTGGACTTTGACTCTATCAAAAAAACCCGAAGACTTCTCTTATACATACAATTCTAACATTTAACTTTCAAACAACAAAGACTCAGACTATCTGGTCATGATCACACTGCTTTTTATGGCAGTTTTCTGTGCAGAGATTGACTGTTGAGTTCCCAACATTATTACAGTGGCTACACTTCGGAAGGATTTGACTGGACGTAAAATGTTTTGGGATGTCTTAGGATCATGAAAGGTGCTATAGGAATGCATGTCTTTCTTTTTGTATTAATATGAGAGGAGGAAACTGGCAGTAAACGATTGGGAATTCTAGCATGCACTTTGTAACACAAGTTGAACCACTTCTTCCATTAAAAAGACTGCAATAAACCTGAAGTACATATCACTGGGTAGTGTGAAATAATGTGCCCAATGAAACAATGCCAGTACAGAATGAGTGCTGGCCATGCCAGGTTGAATTCTTTCTTCAGTAGCCATTACAGTGTAATGGAAGAATTTCACACATTCAAGATATCAGTGATGTGTGCATACTGGCACAGAGCAGTCAGCATTATTCGGAGATTAAGACATTGTCTGCGGATGCTGTTTAAATTCATTGAACAGCAGTGCTTGGCTTATCCCCTTGAACGCGATAAGAGCAATTTAATTGGAACCAGCGAGAGAGAACCTGAGGATGGGCTGCTTAGAAATGGCTAATTGGAAATTATACCCCACCTGATTTACACCCATGCAGCCTACACTCATTAATACATTCCCCACCCAAGCCCAAAATATACCAGATACGATATGCACCCTGCCTAAAATATGTCCCACCTAAATGTATTAACGCAATACACACCTTATTCAAAATACATTCCATTCTATATATATCCCACCCAGTGTATACCTGTCCAATGTACATACCATGTGATGTACACATCTCTTATCTATTCTCACTAAATACACACCCCACCCAAATGCAGGCATCCAGTATACAAACACCTGATATACACTTTCTATTATGTAACCCACTCAATATATACTGGCTGAACATATACCACCCAAAATGTTCTCCTTCCAATATCCATCCACCCAGTAATCCCAGTAATTTAGGGGAGGTGATGGTGTAGTGGTATTATCGCTGGACTGTTAATCCAGAGGCCCAAATAATGTTCTGGGGACCTGGGTTCAAATCCCAGCATAGCAGATGGTCAAATTTGAATTCAATAAATATCTGGAATTAAGAATCTAATGATGACCATGAATCCATTGCTGATTGCCGATTGTCGGAAAAACCCATCTGGTTCACTAATGTCCTTTAGGGAAGGAAACTGCCATCCTTACCTGGTCTGGCCTACATGTGACCCCAGACACACAACAATGTGGTTGATTCTTAACTGCCCTCTGGGCAATTAGGGATGGGCAATAAATGCTGCCTGGCCAGCAATGCCCTCATCCCATGAATGAATAAATGAAAAATAAAATCACCTGCCCAATATTCCCCCATGTAATATACACCCTTCCCAGTGTATACCCACACAATATAACCTCACTTATTGTCCACCCATCCCGTATACTCCACCAAATATACACCCATGCAATAGACACCTTGACAACACTCACATCTATCGACCAATATATACACCATCCAGTATATATTATAATAAATACATAAAACTGGCTGATATGTTCCTGCTTGATGTATACTCTGAGCCAATGCACTTGTATATACTTCACCTGTAACACAAAAGTGGTCTTGAACCCCTTCTGTATATGAATGCTATTTTAAAAAAGCATTTTGTCTTCAGATCACTGTCCCAAAGCACTAGTCAAGTCCCTACAGATTTTTATTGGAATTTCTTTCTTAAGGTCTGAATAGAACTTGACCAGCAGTTGCACTGAGACTTCTTCAGAGGCAATAAACAGCACCAGGGACCAGGGTGCGATTCCAGCCTTGGGCAACTGTCTGTGTGGAGTTTGCATGTTCTCCCTGTGTCTGTGTAGGTTTCCTCCAGGTGCTCCAGTTTCGTCCCACAGTCGAAAGATATGCTGATTAGGCAGACTGGCCATGCTAAATTGCCCATAGTGTCCAGGGATGTGCAGGCTAGGTGGATTAGCCATGGGAAATGTGGCATTACAGGGATAGGGTAGAGGGGTGGGTCTGGGTGGGATGTTGTTTGGAGGGGTGGTGTGGACTCGATGGGCTGAATGGCCTGCTTCCACACTGTAGGGATTCTATGAATTCACTCCCATCCCTGAGATGCTAAGGGCAGTTAGAAGAATGGTGTCCAGTTTTAAACAGTGTCTCCCCATGGGAACCCCAACTTTATGCCCTTTACAAATCCATGGCTTCTTAATGATGCAGTGCCTTGCAGTTTAATATCAATGACTCTAATCTGAAAAATTCACACCAACCAGAAGAATAAATCAGAGACACAAAAGGAGTGGAAAAATAGAGAGACAGGAGAATCCAGGATCAGACAAAATGTTTTCTCACTTACATTTACAGAAGAATTATTACTGTAAAGAACTGTTAGGATTTCAGTTTCTGGTCTTCACTTGCCCTCAAACAACAGGCCAGTTTATATATTGTAAACAGCTGCTCATTTCATCATAGTCTGTTTGCTTCTGTGTATTGTATCAGATGTAAATAAATCCTACCTAGTAATTTTAGCCTGCAGCCACTTTCTTACAGTGAACTACTTGCTGCCTTTTCTAGTGACAGGGCAATACCTGTGAATTCTAGAGTGAGCTATGAGTTAGTTGTTAAACCTGCAAATCATTCATGAAAGAACATAAAGAATTAGTGCCTTTGTTCATCAGTTTTTGAAAAATTCATTCACAGGAGTGCTGGTTGATGTAATGATTGTAATGATCAGCCAGTTGGACCTCATAGAATATGAGTTCCCTGATTGGGGTTGTTAACCTGGTCCAATCAGGGAGCCCTGGCTGATAGATATAAAGAGGAGTGTCAGGGATTCTGTTCATTCTAGGAGCTGGCTCTGAGCTAGCTGGGTCAGTGTCATGTACTGTGCACGTCACTTGGATTTATTTCAGCTAAGCCAGGCTCATTGCCCATGCCTAATTGCCCAGAGGGCAGTTAAGAGTCAACCACATTGCTTTGGGTCTGGAGTCACATGTAGGCCAGACCAGGTAAGGATGGCAGATTTCCCTCCCTGAAGGACATTAGTGAAGCAGATGAGTTTTTATAATTGACAGTATCATCATCGCCATAAGGCCAGTCCTTTACTTCAGAATTTAGAAACAAAACAGATTCTAATTTCACCACTTTCCATGATGGGATTTGAATCCCATTCCCCAGAAAACTGAAGTGAGGGGTGGGATTACTAGCCCAGTGACATCACAACTGGACCACCACCTCCCCTTTACAGAAACAGCAATCCAGGCAAGGACATGAATAGTGAATCCAGCAAGGTCCAGAGGGGGAAAAGATTTCACTTGTCTATCCTCTTGGTTGCAGATAAGACAAAGATGTGAAAATTGAAAAAAACTGGGGAGAAGAAAGGAGATTCTTCTCCTTTAGTAAGAACAATAGGATGGGTACAGCCAATACAACAGCAGGAGACCTGGCATGTCCCATCTCTTGGTTGACCCCCCCAGCTACTGGCTTTGATGTTCTCTCCCTATTCCGCTGACACAGGCTGTAACAGCGTTCATTGCAGCAACTCACTGAACACACTTCACCACATTCTGCTAATTCCACAATTTCCAAAACTTGGAAGGATAGAGACAGCAGTCACTTAGGAACACCAACGATATCGTGGAACCTTCCAAATATGAAGTCTGAAGGATGTGTTTCTGTGCTGTACTACTCTATGACTCTAAGTCACAAACCATCCCACCTTGGACTCATATCACCATGGCGACATTGTCACTAGATCAAAATCCCGAAATTCTGTCCCCAAGTCCCACCACAGGGTTCACCACCACTTTCTCCTTGGGTAATTGGGGATAAACAATTGGTGCCATGCCAGTGATATTCAGATCCAGAGAAGAAGCAATGAAAAAAACTGGTGGGGCTGCATTTTACAAATAGGAAACTGAACTGCATGTTTTTCAGATAATTTCAGAGAATGTTAGACATTTGACCACAAAAACACACTGCGATGTTTTCATTAGATGTTCTTGCTGCTGATTACCCTGAACTATTGGCCAAGATTGTATTGACTCTCATTCTGAAATATTACAGAATATGAAAACTATTTCGTCAACCAGATAAAAGCTGAACCCATTAAAAGGGAGAGTTAATTACATATACATAGAGATACATAGAAAGGCAGTAATAATGAAGAAATAGGCTAATTCATCCACATTGACATTTACAATAATTCTAATCACATCTCTCCACACCCTTTCAAAACACTTTTGTTTTATCTAAGTATTCAATCAAGCTTGCATTTATATGATGCCCTTTTCTTCATTTATATCATGTCTTTTCCTTCATTTAACCATTCAATCAAAAAGAAAAACTTGCATTGATATAGTGCCTTTTTTCATTTATGTAGTATCTTTTCCTTCATTTATACAGTGTCTTTTTCTTAATTTATATTGTGTCTTTTCTTTATTTATATGGTGTCTTTTCCTTCATTTGTATGGTGTCTTTTATTCATTTATATAGAGTCTTTTCCTTCATTCGTATAGTTCTCTTTCCTTCATTTGTATAGTGCTCTTTCCTTCATTTGTATAGTGCCTTTTCCATATTCCTTATTCTAATCAAAAAGAAGATCTTGCATTTATGTAGTGCCTTTCACAACCTCAGGGTATCCCAATTCATTTAACAGCTAGTGTTCATTGAAGGCTGTTGAGGTGCAGTCAATGTTATCGTGTAGATAATGCAGCCACTAATTAGCAGACAGCAAGTCCCCACAAACAGAAAGATGAGATGCTTGCATTACTGGTGTTTTTTGAAGAATAAATATTGTCCAGGAACTCTGCTCCTCTTTGAAAGAGTGCATCCATTCAAGAACTGACTAGGCTACATTTTAATGATTCATCTGAAAGATAGCGTCTCTGACCGTTCAGCACTCCCTCAGTAACTGAAACCGAGAATTGGCCCAGAGTTGCTCAATCATTCCTGAAAGATGACACAGTAAGACTTAATAACTAGGACAGAGAATTCCCACCAAAAGGCCTGGTTAGTTTAATTAGTTGGTTAGCTTGGTTGGTTAGTTTGAATAACACCAACAGTACGGGTTCCATTCCTGAGATAAACATTGGACCTGTCTCCTGGTTCTGCCCCTGAGATTGGAAAACAACAAGGAACCATCGCTGACTGAAACAAAAAATGGAAGATCAACTGATAATAAGCCAAAAACCTGCCTTCAGGAACAGCATGAATGAATAATTAAGGAATATTTCTTGCGTGTTGCTGGAATGCAGTTTTGCGGTCCCTGCTTTGTATTGTTCAAGAGGGTGGAATGGTTTAGTTATTTCTGAATTCTGAACCATAATCAGTAAAAGCCACTTTCCTATGTCCAGCACCATTATTTACAATCAATTACACTGCACAAAAGCCTACACCAATCTTTGGCCTACTTTGCTCCATAGTCCAGCCAAGCTGGGTTGATGGAGCTCATATCTGACTGATGGGCAGTACGCTGCAGTCAATAATGTTCGGCAGGATCCTGGGAATTCTCTTCTCCCAAACAACATGGTGGGATCTGTGGAGTTCCGCACTGTCGGAGGTGTTGATTTTCGAATAAGGTTAACACCTGAGACCCAATCTGTCTTTTCTTAACCCAGAGGCCGGTGAGAAAGGGAAACTTGTATTCAAGTGGGCTGGCTAAACAAACAGCGCAAATATATTCAAGGAAAATCCATTAGGGAGGAATGGAAAGCAGGAAGTGCTGATAGATTGAGAGGAGGTCAGGTATTGGAGATGCATGTGGAGCAGAACACTAGCTGTTGGGCCCCATCATTCTAGCAATGAGCAGATACCACAGGAACAGCCAATGACACTACACGTGTGTACCATTAGAAGAAATGCACAATTTAAAGATTAGGCATGCAATGTATGTGCAGAGATAGATGGAAGTGGAACTGACCAGAGCTAACACAGTTTTGTTAAGTAATGTTAATTTCATTTTGTAATAATGTATATTGGGAAACAGATAGTTAGTAACTGCAAATGATAGTGCATGAAAATATTTGCGAAAAGGGGGATGTTTGAGAAATGTATTTGTACTTAGGTGTACTGGCTGGCTTGCCATAGTCCCGTGACTGCTACCTCTGCTGTAGGTACTTTTATGTGCGATCTGTGACAGACATCACTTGGCCTGGGTGTGTAGGCCACTTTTATGTTAGTGCCTCTGTGCGACCTCACCAGTAATCTATATTGCACTATTCTTATAATTAAAAAGCATGCAGGCCCTGACATTTTTGAGGCCTGCTCCTCCAACGTCCCACCACCTGCTTCAGTTGCAACCTTAGGCCCAGGGAGTGCATTCCAGAATAGAGCAACTTGAGTTAAAAATAAAACTGCTTCGGGGGAAACTGATAGCAACCAATAAAATGAAATGGTGACATTAGATACCTGCCTAAACATATAATGTACTTGTCATTTTTTTTTTTCAAAATCCCCCCCTCACCTTTTTACAAATTGGTCACCATAAAACAGAAGCCTTCACAGAGAGGCTTCAATTTTCATTTCCCTACCATTTTGGCTTCCATCCATTAAGAAATTCCACTCTCGCCCTCCAATAGAAGACGAGTTGTTGGCAGTGTTAAGAAAGGAATTTGTGGGAACCATATTTAGCTAATACTAATCGAGTGAGGAAGCAAACATAGCTGGCCCTAGAACATTACTATTCGTTTAGATCACAGCTCGCCAAACCCCTATTTACCTATCCCAGTCCGGCTCAAGTGATCTTCTTACTCCAACAATGGTCTATTAAATTAATTGCAGTCCTCGAGCATCTACAGTCTTTACAGGAAAGGAGAGAGTTTGTAAAAGACTTTCTGTTCAGAACCATTCAGCATGGAGTGAAGAGCAAATATCACTGATGGCTTCAGTGTTCTGTAGAAGGGTCACTGGACTCGAAATACTAACTCTATTTCTCTCTCCAGAGGTGCTGCCAGACCTACTGATTTTCTCCAGCACTTTCTCTTTTTTTACCACTGATGACTATTTGGTTTACAATCCAGTTTTATTTGACAAATATCATTAAGAAGAGCAAAATTCTACTTTCATGTGACGACCAATGAATTCAAACAATGAACCACTTTTGAAAACTCTGCCTAAGCTTCCTGGTCACCCAATCTCAACATGCCTTGTTTGTGCATTTGTTAACATGATTTTGCTTAATCTGGATTTACACTTTGATAAGTAATGTTAAACTGATTATATCTGATGTGCAGCTCAGCAGTGACACTACTTAATTCCTTCATCTGCTGTCAGTTCCGAACTAGCTGAACATCTTTAGTCACCTGTATCCTGTTCTTAGACAAGACACTCATGACAATACATACTCAGTGTTAATTGGTTTTTTTAGTTGTATTTATTTGACTTTTTAGTGCAGATCAGAGTAGCAGCTATGAGCAGCATTTGGGCCTTAGCTCAGTGTGATTTTTAAGATGAACTCGGTGACAAACTCAAACCTTCCGCACATACGGTAACTTGTCAAGATAGCCGACATTCCCGGGGGTTAGAGTGTATGACATCATAATCTTGAGAAGAGGAATGGAAAGCTCAGGCTGAAGTGGACGTCATTCGAAAAACAACATTGTGTGAGATTTGGGAGACGTGACTCACTATTTAAAAAGCTGATCTCTGAGTCAGAACGTTGCGGCCTACCCCAAAGGCCTGAGCACAGAATTAATGTGTTGCTTGACAGAGTGCTGCGCTGTCAGAGACACTGTCTTTAGGATGAGACATTAAACCAATCTGCTGATTTATGAAAACTGGGTTCAAATGAAAGGTTATCAACATGAAACATTAACTCGAGTTTTCATTGTCTATAGAGGCTGCCTGACCTACTGAGTTTTAATTTTATTTCAGATTTTCAGCATCTCCATCTTCTGTATCAAGTGGATCTTAACGATCCCATGGCATTATTACTAAGAAGAGTTGGGGGGATATTGGTGTGTGGGGTGCTTCCCATGGTGTCCTGGCTAATATTTATCTCTCAAACAAGATTATAAAACAAATGATTACGATATTGTTGCATTGCTGTTTGTGGGAGATTGCTATGAGCAAATTGAATACCTTGCTTCCTTTTGGACAAAAGTATTTCATTGGGATGTCCTGAGGTTATAGGAAACAAAGGCCATTCAGCCCCTTGTGCCAGCCTCACCTTCAATACTATCATGGCTGATTGAACACCTCAATGACTTTTAGCCACTCCACCTCCACAACATTGTACACCATTGATAATTATGCATTATGTAATTATTAACATAATGGGACTTTATACATAAATGCAAATTCTGTTTCTTGTTAAGGTGCTTTTTTATCTGGGGCTAATGTAAGAGGAAGGGGATCTAATGGTGCAGTGATAGCCTCTGAGCCAGAGGTTTTGGGGTTCAAGTCCTACCTGGAACCTGATGGTTGAGTATTCATTTGTAAATCATTCTAACTCACACCCATGTTGGGCAGTAAGAGCATGAGAGATTCCTTGTCAGCCATGAGATGGAAAGAAATTGGTGCCTCCAGGTTACACCATGGAGGTAAAAGTGTTCTGTTGCCAAGGGAACATGGACTCCCCGGGGAGGTAGTTGACCAGATGGGCAGAGTGGTTCAGATGGCTTCTAACAGGATTCAAACCCATATTCCAGCTGAGGTCGACTTGAGAGGTGCCCCATTACCCTATTGAAGATGCAGATCACAGCATGGCAGGTCAGAGAAGCCAAGATGAAGGAGATGTGTAAGAGAGACAGCAACCTAAAGAATGAGAAAGATGCATTGAAAGGACAGTCAACACCAAGGCTCCCGGTAGGAAAAGGAACTGGGGGCTGGAAGAGTTTTCAGTAAGAAGCAATACCACCAGGAGTGGGAGGAAAAGGAAGAGGTGGCAACAATGGGCTGACTGGGCTTCCAGTGTAAATCAGCCTGGGAACCTGAGCAAACTGCACAGGATTTCAATCTCTCTCTGTTTGCCACAAGAGACCAAAGCCTGTTCCAAGCGGGCATTGATTAGGCAGGATGGTGCCATTGACCGAAAATCAAACAGGCCGCACTGGTGTATGACTATAAGAGAAGGGAAGACTTGCATTTCAGTAGTGCCACTCATAAACTCAGGATGTCCTGAAAAGTGGTTGCCAGCCAAGTGTTTTTGAAACGTAATGGAAGGTAGGGCTCATGGCAGCCAGTTGGCGCACAGCACGATCCCACAAACGACAAAGCAATCAGATCTGGATAATCGTTTTATTTTCGGTCAGTGATGTCAATCGTGGGACTATGATACTGGTGATAACCCCCCCCAGCTGGTATTGAAATAGGGCTGAGAGGGTAGACGGGGTATTTGGGTTTAACATCTCATCCAGATAATGGCACCCAGCAACAGGGCAGCACTTCCTTGGTGCCACACTGGGTGCCAGCCAAGAATGCTCGTGTGGGTTTCCAGTTTCCAGACTGGGATTTATGCCTATAATCCTTGAAATCAGAGGTGATAGCACGCCTCACTTAACGTCTTGACATTTGCTCTGGGTTGTCGGCTGGGTCTCCATGTTTCAGGTGATGTTCCCTGTATCAATGCATGGCTCAGAAGTGGTGAAGACTGAGAGGGAACTCAGACCTGAATGAGGTACAGAATTGAAAACCAGTCTTGTCAGTTGGACAACTGATGGGCCAAGCTAGAGAGTTGTGCAAAGATCGTTCTCTTAAAGCCAACTAATTGAATTAGTGTGAACCGCCCAGTAATAAGCCATCTGCCATTTTCAGTAGACAGGAGTCAGTTATACATAGCCACAGACCTCATGCCAGCTATTTATAGACTTGACAAGACCATGCATGGTAATATTAACTTATGGCATTAAATACAAATGGAGCAGCACGTACTGCAATCATAGCCTCGCGAAATACGATAGCCATCTTTACGCCACATCAGAGGAAGGGACCTAAGGTGGCTGAATATTGCCTGACCAAAAAAAATAGATTATGAGTGGAGAGTTAAACATATTCAGCAAAAGTTTTGTTAAACATACTTTATAAATAATGCTTTACCAAAAATTAACAATAACCTGAAACTTTAGCAATTAGTGAAGTATAATTATTGGGCTGTGGGTGTTGCTGGCTGGGCATTTTTTAAAATTAGTTTACAGGATATGGTCATTGCTGGTTAGGCCAAAAGATATGGTCATTGCTGGTTAGGCCAAAATTTATTAGCCATCCCTAATTGTCCAACAGGCATCTGAGAGCCAACCATGTTGCTGTGAATTACTTGTAAACCAATCCAGTTTAAAGATGGCAGATTTCCTTCCTTAAAGAACATGAGTGAAGCAGAGATAACACAATGTGGAGCTGGAGGAACACAGCAGGCCAGGCAGCATCAGAGGAGCAGGAAAGCTGATGTTTGTTCAGAAATGAGTGAAGCAGATTTTTTTTCCACAATTGATAGCATTTACATGTTCCTCATTCGGCCAGATTTTGATTGAAATCAAATATCACCATTTGCCATGGCAGGATTTGAACCCATGTCCCCAGAATGTTAGCCTGGATGTCTGGTCCAGTGAGATGACCACTGTGCCATTGCCTTCCCTATATCCCCTTTATTGTCCCTGGAGAAAGTGATGGTAAGACAGCTTCTCAAATTCCTGCAGTTCATCTGGTGTATGGATACCCACAGTGCTGAAAGGATGGAGTTCCAGGGTATTGACCCAGCAACGGTGAAGAATGACAATATATTCCCAAATGGGGCTGGTGTGAGGCTTGGAGGGCTACTTGCAGGTGGTGGTATCCTTCTCCTTTGAGGTGGTAAAGGTTGTGGATGAATCATAGAATCCCTACAGTGTCGGAGTAGGCCATTCGGCCCATCAAGGGCAAAGTCCACACCAACTCTCTAAAGAGCATCCCGCCCAGACCCACCCCCATCCGATCTCTATAATCCTGTATATCTCACGGCCAATTCACCTAACCTGCACATCTTTAGGTTGTGGGAGGAAACCAGAGCACCTGGACAAAACTCATGCAAACTCCACACAGACAGTCACCTGAGGGTGGACTTGAACCTGGGTCGCTGGCACTATGAGGCAGCAGTGCTAACCACTGAGCCACCATGCTGCCCAATTTGGAAGGATTTCTATTTGGATGGATTTATATTTGGATGGTGCTATTGAAGGCGTTTGACAAGGTGCTGGGGCACATTTTGTAGATGGTACATATTGTGTGTTGCTGGTGGCAAGAGTGAATATTGATGGGGGCAATAGGGTGGCATCAAGTGGACTGCTTTGTCCTGGACTGCCAGATAAGTCATTTTAACAGAACTATTTTTTAACTGTTATGCAGATGATTTTTAATCTTAAAATAAACGTGAAATATTCAGATCAGGAATGCATTAATTGGGTTCATCAAAGAACAGAGTAGTGTCTCAATAATGATCACACACAGTTGGCAGTGAAGTGATTTAAGACACGTTGGTCAACACCAGTAATTCAGAGAATTAGAAATGTTGTCTTTTACACAACAATTCTTTTGAAGTTCCAGATAAAATCAAGACTTATGGAGGAAAAACAAGTTGAAAGTTTTTGTACAGCAGCCAAAAAAAAATCTGCTGGAAACAGACAAACACAGGATAGGGTGAATAGCCAAGATCTTTTTCCCAGGATAGGGGAGTCCAAAACTAGAGGCCATAGGTTTAAGGTGAGAGGGGAAAGATTTAAAAATGGATCTGAGTGGCAACTTTTTCACACAGACGGTGGTGGGTGTATGGAATGAGCTGCCAGAGGAAATGATGGAGATGGGTACAATTATAACATATAGAAGGCATTTGGTACATGATGGGTACATGAATCAGAAGGGTTTAGAGGGATATGTGCCAAATGTTGGCAAACGGGACTAGATTAATTTAGGATATGTGGTCAGCATAGACGAATTGGACTGAAGGGTCTGTTTCCATGCTGTACAACTGTTCTCACCAACTCTGAATCTTCAGCAGAAGGCTTAAAAGACTCAGTTAACATAGGAACAAGGTTTGCCAAGACCATTCCAGTCCAGCTTGTGTGGTAGCCAACAAATCCAGAGCAACGACAGATTCTGAAAATGTTGAAACTATTCTGGATTACCAGACCCTTTCCTTCTGCAGCGTCCAGATCCACTCCTCAATCATATCCAATAGCATCCCCTTCACATCCCACCATTCAATGGATGTGGGCATCTCTCGCTAGGCTAGGCTAGGCAATTTATTGCCCATAGTCAACCACATTGTGTCTGAAGTTACATGTACTAGCTATAACCAGGTACATATGGCAGATATCCCATCCCTATAGGGCATTATGAAACAGTTGGGGTCTAAACCATCTTTGACAAAAGCTACTTGGTGCCCATTTTCATTCTAGATTTTCTATTGAATTCAGATTCTATCAACTGCCACAGCAGGATTTGAACCCATGTCCTCAGAGCACCTCAGGAAGGATAGTATTAAGCTGGAGAGGGTTTCAGAAAAGATTTACTGGGATGTTGCTGGAACTGGAGGTTTTGAGTTATAAGGAGATGCTGGATAGGCTGGTACTTTTTTCACTGGAACATAGGAGGTTGAGAAGTGACCTTCTCAAGGTTTGTAAAATAATGAGGGGTATAGATAAGGTGAATGGCAGGTGTCTTTTCCCTAGGGTGGGGCATTTCAAGAATAGGGGACATATTTTTAAGGTGAGAGGAGAAAGATTTTAAAAAGTTATGAGGGACAACTTTTCTTTTACACAGAGTGGTTTGTGTGTGGAATGAACTTCCACAGGAAGTGATGGATGCAGGTACAGTTACAATGTTTAAAAGACATTTAGATAGTTCCTTGAAAGTGGAGTCACAGGTAAACAGGGTAGTGAAGAAGGCATTTGGTGTGCTTGCCTTTATGGGTCAGTGCATTGAATATCGGAGTTGGGAGGACAAGTTGTGGCTGTACAGGATATTGGTTGGGCCACTTTTGGAATATTGCGTGCAATCTGGTCTCCCTGCTATAGGAAGGTTGTTGTGAAACTTGAAAAGATTCAGAAAGGATTTAGAAGGATATTGCCAGGGTTGGAGGATTTGAGCTACAGGGAAAAGCTGAATAGGCTGGGGCTGTATTCCCTGGAGCATTGGAGGCTGAGGGGTGACCTTATAGAGGTTTATTAAATCATGTGGGGCATGGGTAGGGTAAATAGACAAGGCCTTTTCTCCGGAGTAGGAGAGTCCAAAACTAGAGGGAATAGGTTTAAGATGAGAGGGGAAAAATTTAAAAGGGACCTAAGTGGCAACTTTTTCACACAGAGTGCGGTACGTGAATGGAATGAGCTGCAAGAGGAAGTGGTGGAGGCTGGTACATTTACAACATTTAAAAGGTATCTGGATGGGTACATGAACAGGAAGGGTTTAGAAGGATATGGCCCAAAGGCTGGCAAATGGGACTAGATTAATTTAGGATATCTGGTCGGCATGGATAAGTTGGACCGAAGGGTCTGTTTCTGTGCTGTACATCTCTATGACTTTACGACTCTAACAAGAAATGTTTGGAGGGATATGGGCCAAGCAGGCAGGTGGGACTAGTTTAGTTTGGGATTATGTTCGGCATGGACTGGTTTGACCGTAGGGTCTCTTTCCTTGCTGTATGACTCTGACAATATTAGGCTAAGGTTCTGAATTACTAGTCCAATGATATTACAACGTAGCCCAAACACATACACGCGGAACTGGTAAACCTTTGTATTTGATTTTGAAGTCTTTGTGCGGATAAATAAATCACAAGTGCTCGAATCCTCTGCCTAAGAGCCTTATGGTGAAGTCAAAATCAACAAATATCTCGAAAACGTTCCTGTAAGATTTAAAGAACAATCTGAGATTAATGATTTATTTTGTTTGGAAATTATGCGGAGGAAATTACTTTAAAGACTGATATGCTTACCGTTAGGACAGTTACCCCTTTGTTTTCGATTGGCACGGACTCTATGGACTGAAAGACCATTCTCTGTGTTGCAGACTCAAAAGTAAAGGCACTATAATCTAACTGGACGACAGGCTACTCTCTCATTAGAGAGAGATGACTGGTGATGGTTTAACCTGAGGGTCACCACGCCTTGGGCAAGGGGAGAGGTTGAGAAGGAGCGTCCTTCATAGTAACCTCAGCCAGTGTGGGAATTGAACCCAATCTGTTGGTATCATTCTGCAGCACAAACCAGCCTGAGCTACCTGAGCCTCTCTTTGACTCTTGTGCATTAATGAAACAGCACAACACAGAACCAACCCTGACCCATACGGTGACGTCCTAGATATTTGCAGACACATGTTGCATTGGTGACTCCCCTCATCTAACCAAATTAAAACTCTGGCATTACTGCTATACTCCAGTCCCAGACTATCAAACAAATGCTGATGCCTTCCACCTTCTTATCTCATTCATTAATGTGGATGTCACTGGCTGGGCCAACGTTTATTGCCCATCCCTAATTGCCCTTAGGGTGTGATGAGGAGCTGCCTTCTTAAACCACTGCAGTTTGTGTGGTGTTAATATTTTTAGCTAACCAATTCAGATGTGTGACGACACACCTCTGGAAGCAGGTGGGATTTGAAAAAAGGCCTCCTGGGCCAGAAGTGGGGACACTACCACAAGAGACCCCTGTCTGCAGAGTGTAGGGATGTCAAGGAGGTAGGTAAAGTGTTTTGAACCAGCTACCCACTGAAGGAACTGTGATATATTTCCAAGTTGGGATGGTGAGCCACTTAGGGGGATCTTGCAGCTAGTGGTGTTCCGTATGTCTATCGTCATGTCCTTCTAGATGATCATAGTCACAGGTTTGGAAGGTATTGTTGTAGGAAGTCTTGGATAGTTGCCCCAGTGTACCTTGTAGATGGTACACACTGCTGTCACTGTGCATTGGTGGTGGAGGGAGTGAATGTTGAAGGAGACGGATAGTGTGTCAATCAAGCAGGCTGTTTTGTCTGAGGTGGTGAATTATCAAGATTAATGAGGGATACTATTCAAAAAATATTTCTGGAATGTGGGAGATTTTAGAAAGACCAGCATTTATTGCCCATTGGTTTGGAAAGGGGGCTGTGCCCCTTTACTTCAGTAACTATAGTGAATGTGTTCCCACAGTGGTGTTAAGTCAGCAGTTCCAGGATTCTGATCCTGAAGGATTAATAATGTACATTCATGTTGGGATGATCAGATACACAATGGTGTTCCTATGACATTGATGCTCCTGCCACCATTTTGGTGATCGTGGCAGTGAGGCAGTGGGATACTGTCACTTTAAACTTGCTATGTGATTGTCTGGATGCCTCCATTCACAGATAAGAGATGGGAGTGGTGAGCCCAGAGCCAGTCTGACTGAACTATCAAGCTTCTGTTAATGAGGATGAACTGGGCCCACATGATTTGGCAGTGTAATGTGACAGCATCAGAAAATATCTCTTCCTCACCCTAGGGAGAAAGTTTCAATTATTTGATGAGGGCCAACAAAACAAAAGAACTTCCTCCATTCGTTTCTCACTTCAGACTGATTGTCCTCACTCGTACAATGTCTCAAGTTAGTTGACGTTTGGGTCTCCAGCCACGAGCCTGGATCCATGTAGCTCCTTAGACCCTGCGACAGGATCATTTACTGTCCATTTCATCCACTGTCTGAGGGAAAGCCCTTCAAATGCACAAATCTTCAATGTCTCAGGTCAGTTGAAAAACCTGTCGAGAATCCATACATTTTCCTTGGTCAAACAAGAGGATATAAACAAGGAGGCACGGGTAAATGGCTATCAATCATTGATATATTATTTAATGATTAACATTTTGAAATTATGTTGAAGTTAGGCCTCCCTGGACATCTGAGTCCATTTCAGACACCAGAAGATATTGAATATGGTGGTAAAGGTATGGAGGAGATTGACTGGAATGGTAGTTAGAAAGAGTAACTTTGAGGAATGTGGAGAGACAGGAGAAACTGGTGTTGTTCTCCTTAGGTCACGGAGATCCTAATTGAGGTGTTCAAAGTTACGAAGAGTTTGAATGGAGTAAATGATGAAGAAACTGTTTCCCCAAGCAGGAACTCAGTAATCAGAGCACACAGATTGAAAAGTCATTGGTATGAAAGGCTTACATTTCTAACAGCCATCGGACACTTCGAAACATTTCAAAGCCAATGAATGTACTGAGAATTGGAGTCACTATTGCAATTTAGGAAACGTAGCAACCAAGTTGCGCACAGCCAATACAATAATGACCAAACAATCTGTTTTTGCTGGCGCTGATTGAAGAAAAACTATTGGCGATTGAGACACCTTCTCATCCTCGTGTCATGGGATCTTTTATGTCTACTTGACGATAGACAGAGACTCAGTCTCATCCAAAAGATGGCATCTCTGTCAGTTCAGCATTCCCCAGGTACTGCAGTCTAATGCCAGCTTTGATCTTTGCGCTCAAATCCCTGGGGTAAGCTTAGAATCAGAGTCTGACTCAGATATGAGAGAGCTGCCAACCAAAACATAAAGAAACAGTGTGAATGGAGAAGGAACAATGAGAAAATTTTCTCTTTTTACAGTGAGCTGCCTTGATCTGCTCTGGAATGCTTTGCCTGGAAAGAAGCAGATTCCACAAAAACTTACAAAATTTGGTAAATACTGAAATGAAAACACTGCAGGGTTATGGGGAAAGATGGGGGAGTGGGACCAGCCAATCTATAGAATGGGGTGGACTGAATGTCTTTTGTTTTTCTTTCCTTTATTCATTCACAGCATGAGGACATTGCTGGCTAGGACAGCATTTATTGCTCATCCCTAATTGCTCAGTTGACAGTTATGAGTCAACCACATTGCTGTGGGTCTGGATTCACAGGTAGGCTAGACAAGGTAAAGATGGCAGTTTCCCTCCCTAAAAGACATTAATTTACCCAATGGGTTTTTCCTGGCAACCAACAATAGATTCACAGTCATCGTTAGAGTCTTAATTCCAGGTATACATTAAATTCAAATTCCACCAGCTGCCATTTGAACCCAGGTTCCCAGAACATTACCTGGGTGTCTGGGTTAACAGTCCAGCAATAATACCATGAGGCGATCGCCACCTCTTTGCAATCTATAACTTTGTCTGCTGAGTCTTTATTCCAGGAAAATGTTTGGTCGTAAATCCTCAGAGAGTCAGGACTGGCAATGAAGATCCCTGGATGTTGGAGGGTCTACTGTCACATAAGTTGGAGGTGAGAGAGTCCCAGAGGAGATGAGGTGCTCCCTCAATGCTGTGCAGCAGACTGGAAAGTAGTCTTAACCCAGAAAACAGCAATTCCAATTCCATCTCTCTCCTCATAGATCTTGCCCTCATCTGCAGGCCAATTGTAAAGAAGTGAGCTGGGGCAGGGAAAGGTTTATGAGGGGGAATGGGTGTAACATGGAGGGGGAAAAGGATCAGGAATTTTGACCTGCCAAACACAAGGTTCTAATTTCGCTGGCAGTGCATAACATTGGGCACTCCTGATATAGAAGTTACAAGATTTCTGAATTGCAATGCCTTCCTGCCATTCCAGGGGTACCATTGCTGAAGGGGTTATGGGGCTTATCCTGTGTCTACAATCTGGAACAGGAATCGGGGCAACCCCACTTGGAATCAATCCAACTTTGAAATTCTGCTCCAGAAAAAATGTGAAATGCTTATTTTGATCTTTATCTGATGAAGGGAAATGAAGAGTCTTTAATGGGATGAAAGGGACTCTTGCTTTGGAGAATGCTGTGAAACGGTGGAAGAATTTGTTAAAAGACTAACAGGCTGACAAGCTAAAACATTAACACTGCCCTCATAGCTGGAAACATTGTTCTGTACCAGGCTATGTTTGGTTAGTCACAGACAGTGTGGGAGAGCCACACACAATGAGAGAGCGAGCAGATCACATGTAGCTACCAGACATGGAGGCATCAACATAGCCTCAGATCCTAGCTTCAGGACACATTCACTCAGACTGCCTAGAGTGGGATTTGAACCCTGCACTGCCAACTGAGGGATAACTGTTTCCATTGAGGCAAACAAGCAGATGCAGATCTCAATCACTGTTATAAATTTATCCATAGGAAGCTGTTATTGAATCATACCATTTAACCTGCTCCAGTATCTATAACCCTTCTTATTCTGTATCCTCTTCTAGTCCCTCTAATCCTTTACACCACTATATCCTCCACCAGACAATCACACTTATCTCTGTCACCTCCACCTATCCCTGTAACTTTCTCCAGCCCCTACACCACTCCATATTTCTGCAACCTTAACCAGCCCCGACACTCCTCCCTATCTGTCTCACTTCCTCCAGCCCCTGAACACCTCCCTATGGCTGTTACCTCCTCCAGCCCCCACACACCTCCGCTTCCCTGTAACCTTCACCAGCACCTATACTTCTCCGCATCTCTATAACCTCCTGCAGCCCCTACACCCCCTCCCTATCTCTGTAACCTCCTCCACTCCCTACACTCCTCTCTATCTCTGTCACTTCCTCCAGCTCCTAACCACCTCCCTATCTCTGTAACCTTTTCCAGCCCCTACACCCCTCCCTATCTCTGTAACCTCCTCTGGTCCCTAAGCCCCTCCCTATCTCCTTTACCTCCTCCAGCCCTACACCGCTTCATATCCCTGTAATCCTTTCCAGCACCTATATCTCTCCGCATCTCTGTTAACTTTTCCAGCCCCTACACCATATCTCTGTAACATCCTCCAGCCCTGACATGCCTTTCTGTCTCTGTAAGTTCCTCCAGCCCACTATACCCCTCCCTATCTCTGTAACCTCCTCTGGTCCCTAAGCCCCTCCCTATCTCCTTGACCTCCTCCAGCCCTACACTGCTTCATATCCCTGTAATCCTTTCCAGCATCCATACCTCTCCGCATCTCTGTTGACTTTTCCAGCCCCTACACCCTATCTCTGTAAAATCCTCCAGCCCTGACATGCCTTTCTGTCTCTATAAGCTCCTCCAGACCACTATACCCCTCCTTATCTCTATAACCTCATCCAGCCCCTACACTTCTCCCTATTTCTGTGAGTTCCTCCAGTGCCCTACACGCCTCTCCATTTTTGTAATCTCCTCCAGCCCTTATACCCCTCCCTATCTCTAATAACACCCAACAGCCCCATACCTCTCCCTATCCCTGTAACATCCTCCAGCCCTTATACCCCCTCCCCATCTCTCTGACTTCCTCTAGTCCCAGTAATCCATTGAGAACCTCTGTAATCCTTTGACATCTTGAATGGATCACTTTTAATAACTTGCTTTGTGTGACACAAATAAATTCCTTCTGTACTTTAATGTTGCTCTCTCTCTGCCCTGGTTCAGGTCAGCAACTTTCCCCTATCTCAGTGCTTTGCCTGATGATGCTCTGCAACATTATGTAGCAGCTATCTTGTGGTGATCGATCCACACTGAACAACTGAGAAAGCAAACATTCTCAGCAAGAACATTTCCAAAGTTAAAACCATCTGCTCACCAAGCGAAAAACAAAAATAGAAGCACGATGGTACCTTCAGTGTAGCATCAGCTCCACACCCTGTGTCCAGCTCAGGCTCTGCATCCAGCCTGGGCACTGGCACCAGTGCTGGGTACTACTTACTGTGTCTAGTTATAAAGTCATAGTGTCATACGGCAAAGAAACAGACCCTTCGGTCCAACTCATCCGTGCGGACCAGATATTGCAATCTGACCTAGTCCCATTTGCCAGCATCTAGCCCATATCCCTCTAAATCCTTCCTATTCATGTACCCATCCAGATGCCTTTTAAATGTAGTAATTGTACCAGCCTCCACCACTTTCTCTGGCAGCTCATTCCATACCTCTGCGTGAAAAAGCTGCCCCTCAGGTCTCATTTAAGTCTTTCCACCTCACTATCAACCAATGCCCTCTAGTTTTGGACTCTCCCACCTTGGGGAAAAGACCTTGGCTATTCACTACCTCCAGTGCTGGGCACTGCATCGCACTGCATGCAGCCCTGGGCACTGCATCCGTCTCTAGGCACTATGGGTGGCACAGAAGCTCAGTGGTTAGCACTGCTGCCTCACAGCACCAGGGACCCAGGTTCAATTCCAGCCTTGGGCAACTATCTGTGTGGAGTTTGCATATACTCCTCATGTCTGCGTGGGTATCCACTGGGTGCTCTGGTTTCCTCCCACTATAACCTGCCCTGGGCACTGCATTCAGCTCTAGGCACTACCATGGGTCTCTCCTCCAGCTCTAGGTACTGGATCTTGAACCAGACAGGGAGCAGAGAAGAGTCATCACATTAATTTTTCTTCTCCTGGGGTCTGGTTTTTGACTAATGTTGGGCGATATTTGAGAGAGAAAGCCCTCTCGCTAGTTACTCTGTGCATGAATAGTAAGGTAGAGGAGTCCTGTGTATCAGGTTTTTGGGCCACATCATAATGGTGGCTCTGTGGCAGTGTCCATTACCAGATTAAAGATTAGGGTCACAGCACAGTTATCTTTTTGCACACGCGCAGCTAACACACAGCAAATTACGAAGGCCCAGAGCGTGATGCTCACAAACAATTGCCTTTTAGATACTGTGCATGAGGCTATGCCAAAATTGTCGAAGTACCAGCCATTGAAGTAAGCAATTGACACACCATGACTAGAATGAAGCATGTTTTAGTTAAATGAAAACGTGAAATCTTGTGATGTTGTTTTGTTGGTTAATTGCTGGGTGATCAGATGTCTTTCTGAAACATTAATGAGTCCTACCAGGAATCTGACAAGATGTATTCAAGTTCTTCATTAAAGTGGAAAGGTGAAAACTAATTCAAATCTAGTTGCAAAGGCTGGCAATAGTGGGTATGGGTTCAATATAGTAAAAGGTAAATTGAGTAACTCCCATCGTAACGACACTGTGAATATTTCTACAGCACATGGCCCACAGCAGTTCAAGACAGCTGCTCACCACCACCTTCTCAAAGGCAAAAAAATCCCCAAACATTCTGCACTATCCTCTTCTGAAAATTATTCCAAAGGAAGTCTCTCAACATTGCACTTGCGTTCAATATTGTGGTTTTAAACTGAGCTAGGATAGTGGGAAATAGGGCCTGAGTAGGCCATTTGGCCCCTCAAAACCTGACAAGCCACTCAATAGATCTTCTATTTCAATGTTATTTCACATATTCATTCACAGGATGAGAGTGTTGCTGGCTAGGCAGCATTTACCCAGAGGGCAGTTAAGAGTCAACCACATTGCTGTGGGTCTGGAGTCACATGTAGGCCAGACCAGGTAAGAATGGCAGTTTCCTTCCCTAAAGGACATTAGTGATCCAGATGGGATTTCCCCCCAACAATCAATTCACAGTCATCTTTAGACTCTTAATTCCAGCTATTTATTGAATTCAAATTCCACCATCTGCTGTGGCAGGATTTGAACCTGGGTCCCCAGAAAGTTACCTGGGCCTCTGGATTAACAGTCCAGCGATAATTACCACTAGGCCATCACCTCCCTGATCACCACTAGAAATCAATCAATCTCTGTTTTAAATATACTCAATGATTGGGCCCACAGTCGTCTGGAGTAGAGAATTCCAAACATTCGCCACCCTTCTTGTCTTAGTCTTAAATGGCCCCCCTCTTATGCGACACTGTGTCCTCTGGACCCTCAGCCAGGGTAATGTTGACCCTATCGAATACTCTCATTCCTCTAAACTCCAGAGAATGTAGGTCTAGTGTCCTCAATCTCTGCTCATTAGACTATCCAATTAGGCAATGCTCCAGTCACAAGGATAAGTCTTGACTCCCTCTTGCATGATAAACTGCCCAGCCCAGCTTTCAATACATTCAATAATAATGGGGGTCAATTAGTTCAGTTTGTTGGCGACTGGTTTGTAATGCAGAGTGATGCCAACCTATATCATGGATTCACTTCCAGCACCAGCTGAGGTTACCATGAAGGACTTTCCTTCTCAACCTTGCTCCTTGCCTGAGGCACGATGACCCTGAGGTTAAACCACCACTAGTTCTCACTCTCTCACGACAGAGTAGCTGAATGGTCCTCTGACACTATGATTATTTTACTTTAACTATATTCACTGGCACAGACTCCACTGGTCTCTGGGTTAATTATCGGTTCCTCTCTGACAACCCCTCAAAATTTCAAATCTTAATTAATTCACGTAGGCAATAGATATGAAGCACTGGAGCTGTATGAGGCTCAGTAAATGCTGCCAGTCAATTTGAGACTGTTTCAATGGATCTTGGGAATATTCCAAAAGCATGTGATGGGTCCTTTATGATCAGAACAACGTTGGAAACACGACACCACCTGCATCCACAAAATTCCTGTTAGGGGTTTTAATTACTGGCATCTTTAAAAGGATTAGGACAAAAGGGGCTTAACATAAACAGATCTGACTGTGTGGAGACTCATTCTAAATGAAGTGCAATGTGCTGCAATGTTAAAAGAGGCAGATAGTGATCGATCACTGAAGATGAGGGAGATTCGACAACAGCATTGCATACCAGTGTAGCAGGCAATCATTGCAGGCATCTGTTTTCCATTTTTTTCCTGAAGAATATCATCTTGATCTTCATTTTCACCTGTAAAAACAAGTTCTTTTGAATAGTCAGTATGGATTTCCACATTTTGCTCCCATTTGAACACCATGTAAGCAAATTTCTTCAGTCTAGAGGTAAGGAAATGTGAGATTTGTGCTGAAATGATTTGGGAACTGGGCAGTGATGCAGTCCCTTCTGTGGCTTTTGGCCCTGCAGTAACTACAGTAAAAGTGCTAAATAAATGCAATTTGTTATTCTTGTATGCTATCCATTGTTTTCTTTGGTTGAGTTTGGGAAATATTTTTATATATAAGGACTTCCTGAGAAGTACTGGAAGATTTTTGATTGTTAAAAATTCTCTGGAATGAAATGGGTTTTTTTCATAGGCTTCCTGAGAAAAGAAACAAGCAATTTAAAGTGTGTAAACGCAGAGATTGCTGGAGAAAATCAACAGGTCTGGGAGCATCTGTGGAGAGAAAGCAGAGTTTACATTTCAGGTCTGGCAACCCTTCATCAGGACAGGAGAGTTCTGTAGAAGGGTCACTGGACATGAAATGTTAACTCTGTCTTCTCTCTACAAATACTGCCAGACCTGCTGAGTTTTTCCAGCAATTTCTGTTTTCGTTTTTGACTTCCAGCATCCGCAGTTCTCTTTTTTTAGTTTAAAGTGTGATGTGGCTTAACCTTTTTCTTTTACTAGAAATAAGGTCACTTTTGGGAAACAGCTATGCAAAGATTTCAAGGGAATAAAGTATTTTTTTAAAAATCTTAATTATTAGAAAATATGACTTGAAAAGGACCAGTGATCTCCCTACGCTAATTATTACCTAACAATCCTTTCCGACAAGCTTGCTTGAAGAGATTTTTGGGAGAATTTTTTCTTGTCAAGAGAACTTTATCCCACAAAGAATTATTGAGGGCAAACTAGTTTCAGTACATCCCTTATACAGACCTTTCCTTAAAATTTGACAAATTGAATCCAATATCCACTGCTTTCACAGAACAAGTGTCTCTGCAGCTAAGGTACTTTTTTACAGTTTAAATAAAAGGTTCCTATTTTCTCAGGCTAAAAGATAAAAATTTTCCTTTTCCATTCAACAAAAGCCAGTAGTGTTTGACTGCTCAATACGAAGACTGGCGTGAAAAGCCTGCCTACAAATAAATCATTTCACTTTCTTTTTCACCCCCCAAAATATAGGAAGGAGATAGCCTAGATCTGAACTTCTTTATTTATTTTAAAACAAGTGTAAGGTGCTGTGTTCCAGATGTGATTCAATTGGTTCATTACTGATCAAAATACGTTTTATCCTTATGACACAGTTAAAATACACAAAAAGAATTGGCATAGCTTTAACCATATTGAAATGCTTAACAAGATAATTTATTATTTAACCACTGTTCCAATTAAGGCAGCATTCCATAAACACATCCTTGGCAAAGGCAATTTAACAGAACAGTTAAGATTCTTACGCGCTGCCCCTCTCTAGTCCAACCTGTAAGAAACAGTCTGCCTCTTTTTAGTTTTAAGAGGAAGCGTCTTGTCTAAGACTTCAGCAGTACCGAACTCAAGCTGTTAGTTCAGTAGCAGCCAAAACCTTCTCACTAACTGAAAGCAAAACTGAAAACCTTCCTGGGTCTGTGTGAGCCCTGACCCCGCTCACTTATGCTTCTTTCATCTAAATTAAACAAAAAAACCACCCAGGGATACCTCCAAGCTGTTTACCAACTGTCTGTTTGAAGCAGACATTTCTGCACCACTGTGGCAAGACACCTCTGCAAGAGAAACAGCACAGAACGCATCTCTTTTAAAGGCACAATACTATCACCCTTTAGGTCAGTCAAGGATGGAAACTGTAATAATCTAAGATTTGCATGCTTGAGACTGAATACTGCCAGGCTTTACTGAACATAACTATATATATAGCAGATGGTAAAGAAGGAAATCTTACCTAGAGACAGACTCTGGATTCATGTGACCTACAGCACAATGACATTGTTCCTGTTGCACATGCTCAGTAGCTATTCTTCAAGTAAAGGTATAATTCATTTTACAGAAACTTAGGCATGCATTTGTCCTTACTTATTTATTTCTAAAGTTTCATTTGCCCTTGAAATATCCTCAACTTTAGGGAGGCTCACCATGGCACTTACTTCCAACACACGGGAACTCCGGCTCATCAAAGTCTGACTTACGAATGCCTGTACTTAGTAATGAGATCCCATATTACCTTTAAGACATGGGACCATTCAGTGATACTTTCTAACAGATATTTTGTTGTGTGTTGTACGAGGTTCCAACTTGCATCCAAATCGACTTGCAAGTGTAATCAGGAATGAAGCCCATTTGTGACCTAGGGACTAGCTGTATGTCAGAGCTAGCACTGGTCTTGTTTTAGTGCATAACTAATTCAGCTGACCAAGCAAGCTTTGTAATGGTTTAATCTTTAGATGTGGTGTCATATTTCTGCGAGGAGCGAGCAATATTAATTGGGAATGGAGTAACACTCCTAAGTAGGCTTGCTGCTTCAAAGTTAGTCGTGGCTTACTCTGCTCGAAACCAATAATCTAAAAGTCCCTGAAGCCTGACTTCAAACCTTAAATTCCACTTTAATCTTAGTAATAACACACTCCTCAAATTTCATAGCACCTTCAGCGGAGGCCAGTAACTTTTGAAAAGAAATTTGAGCTCCCAATTATCAGCTGAAAGAATTGCAACACAAGATTTCATATTTCAAATCAAAAATGTTGCTTTAGAGATGGCAAGCAAGTTCTTACTAGGTGGTTGCAGTGGTAATGTCACTGATCTGATAATTATGGACTAGGGTAACCCAATGTGCTTGGGTTCAGATCCCACCCTGACAGAAGGTGGAATTTAAATGTGTGTTCTTAAATAAAAGGTCTGAAATTGAAAGCTAGGCTTAGTAATGGTGATGGTGAAGTGATCATTGATTAAAACCCCATCTGGCTCACTAATCATCCTTACCTGGTTTGACCTACTTGTGACTTCGGACTCACAATGATGGGGCTGACTCTTAATTGCCCTCTGAAATGGCCAGTTCAGTCTACATATCATAAAAGAAAATATTGAGGAAGCTGTAGATATCATATTGCCATCAAGAAACTTGATTGAAATAAGAATGTCAGAAGTCACACGACACCAGGTTACATTTCTGAAGAAGGGTCTAGGCCCGAAACGTCAGCTTTCTTGCTCCTCTGATGCTGAGTGGCCTGCTGTGCTCATCCAGCTCCACACTGTGTTATCTCAGGTTACAGTCCAACAGGTTTATTTGAAATCTCAAGCATTCGGAGCGCTGCTTCTTGTCCACTTCACCTGGCGAAGGAGCAGCGCTGTGAAATCTTGTGATTTCAAATAAAGCTGTTAGGTTCTAACCTGGTATCATGCGACTTCTGACTTTGTCCACCCCAGGCCTACACTGGCATCTCCACGTAATGAAATACATAAAATATTGAACAGTCTTCGCAAGGTGGATGTTTCCTGTTCTGTGACGTGGTCCAGAACTAGGAAACATTGTCTAAAATAAGGGATCCCAATCTTAGATCAACGATGAGGAGGAAATCTCTCCCTCAGAGAACTGTGTGACTTTAGAACTGGTGGGGTCATTCAGCATTTATAAGCCAGAGGGGAATGCATTCTCAGTGCACGGGGGAATAAAGGGTTAATGTGGTGGGATTGCAGAGGAATGTCGAATTTGAAGCACAAACAGATCAGCCGTGATCTTATTGAATGACGGAGCAGGCTCGAGGGGCTGAATGGCCTACTGTTACTCCTGTTTTGTATGTCCGTCTGTAAAATTGTTTAGTGTTTTCCCACTTCCAGCCCTGACATTATTAATTGCAATTACTTCTACCAGAAGGTGTTTTCTTTTGTTTTGCATTTAAACATTTCCATTCTCTACCTGAAAGTTATATTCCTAAACTGGATGATGCGTGAAATTCCAAATTGTAACTTACCCTGTAAGAAATCAGGAGCATGCATTTTAAAGATGGTCCCTTTTTGATTACAATAAAGACTTGTGTGATCTGCTTTTAGTTGAATGCAGACCAGCAAAGCAAATCTCACTGAAATATACCATCCCCTTAATAAGTCATGCAGAATAATTTTATTGCCACAGACTGTCTTGTGCATCACTTGCCTCTTTAGGTAGTTTCAGAAACACTTCTCCCTGAAATTTATCCCTCTGCAGAAGTGTAAGTTTTGTGTCAATCAAATCTACACTGCAATGAATATTCAGCCAGAGTATTAAAGAGACTTTCAAGATTATTTTTCCTTCTGTGGGAAGAGTCCACCTGACATTTGTATCCTTTGGTTGCTATTCAAAACCCCAACTTTCTTTTTTATTCACAGAAGTGTGCTTCATCCCTAATTTCCCAGTTAAGTGTCCATAACATTGCTGTGGGTCTGAAGTCACATGTAGGCCAGACCAGGTAAGAATGGCAGTTTCCTTCCATATAAGGCATTTGTGAACCAGATGGGTTTTCCCTGAAAATCAGCAAAGGTTTTGCGGCTATCATTTGACTCTTAATTGTAGATTTATTTGAATGAAATAGAATTAAAAATCCACCATCTACCGTGGCAGGATTTGAACCCAAGTCCTCAGAGCATTACCTGAGTTGCTGGATTAATAGTCTAGCATCAATACCACTGAGTTCTCACCTCCCCATAGCTTCAGCTTCGATGTCCCATCTACAAGATTCTTTATTGTACATAACCATATAAGTGAGCAAAGCCGAAAGAACTGCAGATGCTAGAAAAGCTCAGCAGGTCTGGCAGCATCTGTGAAGGAAAGAACAGAGTTAACGTTTCGGGTTCGGAACTGAAGAAGGGTCACCGGACCCGAAATGTTAACTCTGTTTTTTCCTTCACGGATTGCAAGACCTGCTGAGCTTTTCCAGCAACTTTGTTTTTGTTCCATATTAGTGAGCAGGCTAGCTATGTCCTATGTAGTACTTCAGAATGAATTCTAAATTCCTTCCATTGTCCATTTCTTTTTATTTGCGTCTCTTATTAGTTTACATCCTAGTTTCTTGGCAACCATGGAAAATCCATAGTGATAATTTACAGCCTAAGAATAAGGCGTAAGCCATTCAGGACTGAGATGAGGAAGAATTTCTTCACTTAGAGAGTTGCGAACCTGTGGAATTCTCTCCCACAGAAAGCTTTTGGGACCAGTTTGGTACATATGTTCAAGATGGAGCTGGACGTGCCCTATATAACTGAAGCGTAACATCCCTACTCTTGCATTCAAACCCCCTCACAATAAAAAACAACATTCTATTAGCTTGAGAAAGATAGAAGGAACTGCAGATGCTGGAGAATCTGAGATAACAAGGTGTAGAGCTGGATGAACACAGCAGGCCAAGCAGCATCAGAGGAGCAGGAAAGCTGACGCTTCGGGCCTAGACCCTTCTTCAGAACCTGCATGTTAACGTTCTATGATTCATGCACTAGGACAGATCCCTCTGCATCTCAGAACTCTACAGTCTCTTACCATTTAGATAAAATACTTCTTTTTCAGTCTCTCTGCCAAAATATTCTTTCTGCATTTGGTCGCCTCAGGTGTGGCAGAAGCAGTCTCTCAAGGATTGGTCTCGTGTGAAATCAGCGAAGAAGTGCCCAATGAAGACCCCCCACCATCTGAATTATTTGCCATCTCATAGAGATAGTAGGATAACCTGAGTGTCTGACTCAATGCAAGGGAAGAACACAATCAATACACAATTCAACAAAATGGAACCCGTTATGGTCACTGGGCAAGGTTATGGAGGTCAACAAACTGACACGTGAATCATAGACACTAGCAAATCATGTGAAAGACTATAACAGTAACAGTGACAGTGTAACTGGTTGATGTCCTCCAGCAGTGAAAAAGTCAGATTGAACTTGGGCCTCTGAAATGCTCGTCTTGTACACTAGAGTAACTGCATTCGGATCTGGAAATTCTTCACTTCAGGAAGGGTGTATCTGCTTTGGTGGGAGCACAGCAGAAAATCACCAGGATGTTTAAAGAGTTACATTCCGGTAATACGTGTATAAAATTGGCTTTCACTACCTTGGCAAAATTCGGTCGCAGATTTTCATCACAAAATGACAAAGAGATTGAATGGGAACAAGGTTATTTCCACTTGGTGAGGATTCTAGATCAAGGTGGTGTAACCAGAAGTCAAAACTAGGCTCTTCAGCAGCGAAGCACTTTTACTCACAAAGGGTAATAGAAACATTGCCCTTTGCGGCATGGTGATTAGCACTGCTGCCTCACAGTGCAAAGGACTCGGTTTTGTTTCCAGCCTCGGGTAACTGTCTGTGTGGAATTTGTGCATTCTCCCTGTGTCTGAGTAGGTTTCCTCCAGGTGCTCCAGTTTCTTCCCACAGCCCAAAGATGTGCAGGTTAGGTGGATTGTCCATGCTAAATTGTCCCATAGTGTCCAGGGATGTGCAGGTTAGCCATGGGAAATGTAAGGGTTACAGGTGGGTTGGGTGAGATACTCTTTGGAGGATTGGAGCAGACTCGATGGGCTGAATGGCCTCTTTCTGTGCTGTAGGCATTCTATGAAACACTCTCACTCCCCACAACATTGCAGGATCAACTGACACATTTAGATGGTGATCGCTCAAATTTTGTTGGAAAGGGTGTAGTAAAGTGAATGGTGGTCAGGACTACAGATATGGCAACAGATTCCTGATTGGCTCGCAAGTAATGAGTCAATTTACCCTCTCTCAGAACCTGCTCATGGTGAAGGATTTCCCTAAAACCACCATCGATGCTCCTGAATGGAAAATATTCTTTCAGTGAGGCTTGGAAGCTGTAACTATAGACCTTTTGACAATGAAACCATTTAAAGCATGTGTTTCACGACAGCCCATGATCGAAGCCAGGGCATTGTGGTGACTTCATTAAGCATATAAGCACAGACATGTTTATTCAGGCAGTCAGCTATATTTACATAACATCTCTGTGACTCTGTAGTTTTCTACGTAGGCCTGAAGAGATCCAGGGCAAGGCTTTTTAAGGAGCAAGATCTGGAGTCACCCAACTTTGTGTTTACGAAAACATTTACTCCATCTGTTAAGATGGAAATGTTGCAGGGCAGCAAGCGAGATTTGGATCTGAAAGCAAAAAGCTGTCACACGGCACCGATGATATAAACCTCAGACCTCCAGCGCTGGCCCACATTCCTCGAAATTGACACAGAATTCCTTGAAGTGCAGTGTTTGATTTCAATGTGCTCTTTCCCTTCTCATCCAGCCCTTCTGAGTGATCCTACATCTCTCGTTCTTTCAGGCTAATTGTAAGGACATTTTTGTAATTGGGGCAAATCAAGAAAGCAGGAATGTGATCCACACAAATAATTAAATCAAATCATTTCCTCCTGTGTTTAGCTAGATAAGGAAACTGGCGTTTGATGTGATATCTATTCTTTTGAATTCTTTTGTTGAATTTACCGTATCTTGCTTTTTAATTCAAAGCAATGCAAAATCTGTTCCTTTAAATTAATTGTTAAATACACAAAATTTCATTCTCTGCCAGGGACTACTTTAACAAAGATTACATACTGCATACTTAAAAGGAGGAAACTGCTGACTTGTGCAGTCCTTTCCGTGACCTCCTGATGTCAGAAAACATTTCACAGCCAATGTTATAATGTCTGAATTGGAAGATCCCATGAGCAGCAATGAGATAATGGCCAGCTAATCTGTTTTACTGAGACTGGTTGAAGGATAGATATCAGCAATGACATGGAATCCCTACTGTGCGGAAGAGGCCATTCAGCCCATCAATTCTGCAGCAACCCTTTGAAGAGCATCCCACCCAGACTCCCACCCTCTGACCCCACATTTCCCATGGCCAATCCATCCAGCCTGCACTTCCCTGCACACTATGGGGCAATTTAGCTTGGCCAATCCACCCTAACCTGCACATCTTTGGACTGTGGGAGGAAACCGCAGGACACCAGCGCAGACATGGGGAGAATGTGCAAACTCCACACAGACAGTTGCCCGAGGGTGGAACTGAACCCAGGTCCCTGGTGCTGTGAGGCAGCAGTGCTAACTGAGTCACGATGCCAACACTAGGGAAGAAAAAAGCCCCTGTTCTCTATTGAGTTGCTCCATGGAGTACTTTACCTTCATTTGTGGCTCAGTGCAGAGCTCTTTTGCTTCAGAGTCAGAAGATCACACATCCAAGCCCAATTTTACAATCTTGAGCCCAAAAATCTCCTCCAATGCATTGTTGAGGGAGTGCTTATTCTTATGTATCAGAAAGGCCCAGAACAGTTCGACAGTATAAAGCTGCAGTAGTGAAAAGTGGCAAAGCTATTAACTTGCTAATTATGTCTTTCAAAAAAAAATCTTGCCAATGCCCACTGCCTTGTTGTTAAAGCCATCCCTCTAACCTGCAAAGAGTCACATAACACTCCCAATTTTAAAGACATGTCTATCTGTCCAGCCAGCTCTCTCAATCCATCCACTTTTGAGAATTTTGCTGTTTGGGATATACTCTCTTTTAATATTCTTCTCTCCCTCCAACATATACTTCTTATTTGTTGCACAGAACTGCATCTGCCATCTACATGCCCATTATAGCATGATAGCTCCTTAACTTAATATCGGTAAGTTTCAATATCATTGTGTCCAAATCACGTACTCAATTCAAAAATAAGAAATCTTAGGAGAGGTCCCAGGGGCATTCCATTATCCACATTTCAGCCAACATTGCTCCCTGTGTTTTTAATCTCTCCTTGATCCACATAAATTAGTTCTTTCATGAGATGTGGACGTCACTGTCTGGGCCCATTTCACACCCAATGACATACTCTCGAAACACAGTCACTAGTGTAAAGTCAGGAAAGTGTCAGCCAATTTGTGCATGGGAAGATTCCATTCCCCTTGAGAAGGTGGGTGTGAGCTACCACCTTGAACCACAGCCTTCCATCTGGTGCAGATATGTCCCCATGATTTTACTTCAGAGAGGAATTCCCTAGGATAGAATCCCCTACAGTGTGAAAACAGGCATTTCAGCCCGAGAAGTCCACACCAACCTTCAGAGCATTCCACCCTGACCCATACCCCTATTACCCCTATAACATCTAATCTACACATCCCTGAACACTACAGGCAATTTAGCATGGCCAATCCACCCTAACCTGCACATCTTTGGACTGTGGGAGGAAACCGGAGCACCCGGAGGAAACCCACACAGACACAGGGAGAATGTGCAAACTCCACACAGACACTCGCCCGAGGATGGAATCGAACCCGGGTCCCTGGCGCTGTGAGGCAGCAGTGCTAACCACTGAGCCATCATGCCATCCAAAAGGATACAAGGGGTGATGTTGGTGATATATAAATGCAAACCAATTCCGAGAAAGGGTCACTCAAACCGAAACGTTAACTCTGATTTCTCTCCGTAGATACTGCCATACCTGCTGAGCTTTTCCAGCAATTTCTGTTTTTGTAATTATATGTATGTGTATATATATATATATGCAAGTTCACAATGTAGCTCTGTAACAAAATTTATCTGAAAGTCCAGCATCGACAGCATTCCTTTATTTATAACCCTACGATATAAGAAACAATTTAATTGTTAGTCAAGCAGAAACACTTCTTTACAATTCAGAGATAGTAGGAACTGCAGATGCTGGAGAATCTGAGATAACAAGGTGTAGAGCTGGATGAACACAGCAGGCCAAGCAGGATCATAGGAGCAGGAAAGCTGACGTTTTGAGTCTGGACTCTACTTCAGAAAATGATTTGATTTTCTGAAGAAGGGTCGAGACCCGAAACGTCAGCTTTTCTGCTCTTCTGATGCTGCTTGGCCTGCTGTGTTAATCCAGCTCTACACCTTGTTATCTCAGATCCTCCAGCATCTGCAGTTCCTACTATCTCTGGACAAGTACATGGATTGGAAAGGTTTAGAGTGATATGGACCAAATGTAGGCAAATGGGACGAGTTCAATGTAGGAAACCTGGTTGGCATGGACAAGTTGGGCCGAAAGGCCTATTTCTGTGCTGCATGGTCTATGACTATGATTCATTTTATTTCTGTAATTTTAAATCATGCCCTTCAATGGGATTGATCTCTTATGATTAATATTATTTATGCCACTTTAGGACGGACGTGATGATCTTTGAGAGAACGCAGAGGAGATATACCAGATTGGTTCCAGGAATGAAAGATCTTAAGGTTAGATTGAAAAAGTTGGAATTGTTCTCCTTGGAGCAAAGCAGATTGAGGGTTGGTTCAAGATGATAACAGATTTGGATAAGGTCAATGAAAAAATGCAATAGTTGATGCTACCAGGACTAGGGGACACAGATTAAGATATAGAACAAGATATACAGGGAAACATGAGGAATAACTTAGTTTCTGTTGAGCAGCAATTGGTAATAGCATTGAACTCATCATGTATGAAGGTGGTGGGAACTGAGAAAAATCACTGAATTCAAAAGTAAAGTTAATGCAAGATCAAGAGAAATGACAGGGCCATGGGGTTAGATCAGGGAGTGGGGTTGATTGGAATGCTTCAAAGAGAGTCAACTTTATCTTGAAGGTCTGAATGGCCTCTTTCTGTGCCATGATGATTCTACAACATGTCCCTATTGAATCCTGACTTGCATTGCCAATCCTCATCCATTGATCCAGACTGGGAAGGAGATCTCCTTGAATAACCCAATTCTCAGACAAATCTATCTCTATTACACAAATCACAAACATTATAATTTATCAAATTTGATACTAAATATTAGGAAGAAGGGTGATCTCTGGGCTGACCATTGGAGATATTCTACTGCTTGCACTGTCTGCTGAAAATCAGGATCATTCAGAACCAAGAACAGGGCAGTTTTCCTACAGAAATGGATGTATCATGTCAAATACATTTCTATTCGGCCGAGTGATATCGTTGTGAACTGTTAATACAGAGACCCAGGTAATGTTCCAGCTGAGATAGTAGGAACTGCCGATGCTGGAGAATCTGAGACAACAAGGTCTTCCAGCTGGACAGGATTCAAATCCCGCCACGGCAGATGGTGAAATGTAACTGCAATAAAAAATCTGGAATTAAGGATCTAATGACGACCAGGAATCCATTGTTGTAAATTTCCATCTGGTTCACTTAATGTCCTTTAGGGAAGGAAACTGCCATCCTTACCTATTCTGGCCTACATGTGACTCCAGACCCACAGCAATGTGGTTGACCATGAACTGCCCTCTGGGATGGACAATAGATGTTGGTCAAGTCAGTGACGCCCTCATCCTGTGAATGAATAATTAAAAAAAAGAGAAATAATTGGATCTCGGTTTGCAATAAACAACTGCACCTCCCAGTCGCGAACCATTTCAACTCCCCCTCCCATTCCTCAGACGACATGTCCATCCTGGGCCTCTTGCAGTGCCACAACGATGCCACCTGAAGGTTGCAGGAACAGCACCTCATATTCCGCTTGGGAATCCTGCAGCCTAATGGTATCAATGTGGACTTCACAAGCTTCAAAATCTCCCCTCCCTCTACTGCATCCCAAAACCAGCCCAACTTGTCCCCGCCTCCCTAACCTGCTCTTCCTCCCACCTGTCCCCTCCTCCCACCTCAAGCCCCGCCCCCATCTCCTACCTACTAACCTCATCCCGCCCCCTTGACCTGTCCATCCTCCCTGGAGTGACCTATCTGCTCCCTAACTCCCCAACTACACTCACCTTTACTGGCTCCATCCCCGCCTCTTTGACCTGTCTGTCTCCTCTCCATCTATCTTCTCCTCTATCCATCTTCTATCCGCCTCCCCCTCTCTCCCTATTTATTTCAGAACACCCTTCCCCGTCCCCATTTCTGATGAATGGTCTAGACCCGAAACGTCAGCCTTCCTGCTCCTATGATGCTGCTTGGCTGCTGTGTTCATCCAGCTCTACACCTTGTTATCTCAATAATTGGATATTTACAGCTTTTAACATTAATTGGAGAATCAGGAAGGGCTACTGTTGGTTGGCTGCTCTCTCAAGGATAATGAAAAATCAACTGAGATCAGATGTTAGCGCTGATTAATCAAGTGCTGTACGCGTTATTAAGTGCGGATAAAAAGAGATTTGACCTTGAATCTTTCTACTTTGCAGTGCAAGCTGTATAAACCTTCTCAGGTGGTTTTCTTGTGTTTCAATCCTGATGAATGCAAGATGTAAATCTTCAACTTCATATTTCTTCTTAGCAATTTTTAAACTCTGTGATATCAAACTATTCTATGAATGTGATTTTTTAAATAGTTGTAGCTATATCCATTCATTCTGTTTATTTGCAATTTAAAAGTAAATTTAAGATTTATAAAGTTTGCATATCTCAAGATTCAATCATTGATTTTTTTTTCCAACTTCGCATTTCTGGTTTATAAACAAAAGTAGTTGTAGCCATCAGACTGGCCTTGCTCAGTGCTAATTCAGAGGGCAGCACTCCTTCCTCTCAGAATATGAAGATTATTTACTTATAATGTTATTCCAGATAGCTGAGCACAAAACCTAGACTGAGTCTCCAGTGCAGTACTGATGGAGTGCCACGCTGTCAGCTTGAAACATGAGAACAAGGCCCTGTCTGCCCTCCCTTCTCCTGCCCCAATTCTAAAGAAGACTTTGGAGTTCTCCTTAGCCAACATTTACCCCTCATCCAACATTATTCAAACAAATGATCCAAATACCTAGTGTTGAGGAAGATGGTTGTGGTTGTTGGAGATTAGTGATCTCTGTCCCAGCACGCCACTGCAGGAGTTCCTCAGATCCTTGGTCCAACCATCTTCATCAATAATGTCCACGCCATCATAAGGTCAGTGGTGAGGATGTCCACTGATGACTGCACAGTGTTCAGCCACGTTCACAACTCCTCAGATATTGAAGCACATCCACAAGCAGTGAGTGCTTGACAGTATGCAGGTGTGGGTTGATAAGTGGTAAGTAAAGTGTGTCACATGAGTACCTGGCAAAAGCTGTTTTCAGCAACAGAAAATCTAACCATCTCCCTTTGACATTCAATGGCATTACCATTGTTGAAACTCCCACTATCTACAACGTGGGGGTTTCCATTAACCAGAAATAGAACTGAACCAGCTACATAAATACTTTGGCTACAGGAGCAAGGCAGAGTCTGGGAGTTCTCACCTCACCATCTACATCTCCAAAGCCAGACCACCATCTACAAGTCAGGAGTGTGATGGAACACTCTCCACTTTCCTGGATGAGTGCAGCTCCGACAACACTCAAGAAAATCATTACCGTCCAGGAGAAAGCAGCCTGGTGATTGGCACTGAATCAATCACCTTCCAACATTTGCTTCTTCCACTAGGCAGGCAAAGTGGCAGCAGTGTATACCTTTTACAGGATACATTGCAGTTAACATGCCAAGAGGCCCATTCGACACAACCTTTCAAACCCATGACCTTGACCACATGGAAGCACAAGGACACAGGAACACCACTGCTTACAAGTTCCTCTCCAAGCCATACATCATCCTGACTTGGAATCATATCGCCATTCCTGTATCACTGGTTCACAATCTTGGAGCTCCTTTCTGAGTAGCACTATGGGTGTCCCCACACCATACAACTCACAACAGATCGAGAAGGCAGTTTCCTGTCATGCTCTCAAGGGTATGAGAGTTGGCAACAACTCTTGGCCTAGCCTCTGATGCTCACATCCTATGAATGAGTTTAGAAAATGAACAGAATATAATTTAGAATGGATTGCAAATTGCTTCAGATTTAGATGAGGTGATGAAGAGATCGAGTCATGGAGTCATACAGCATGGAAACAGATTCTTCGATCCAACTCGTTCATGCTGACCAAGTTTCCCAAAGTGAACTAGTCCCATTTTCTTGCATTTGGTCCACATCCTTCTAAACCTTCCCTATCCATGTACCTGTCCAAATGTCTTTTAAATGTTGCCACTGTCCCTGCATCTACCATTTCCTTCCTTTCCCTTCCATATACAAACCACCCTCTGTGTGTGAACATGTTGCCCATCAGGATGATTTTTTAAAATATTTTGCAGCGTTGAGTTCTCTGAAATCAGAATGAGGCAAAGACTCAGAAATAAAATCAACATTAACATTCTCTTTGTGAAATCCTCCAATGATTTATAGACTCTGGGACACTAGAGACGATTTGGACCCTGAAGCAGAAAATGGTTGTCTAACTGAAGTGGCATCATGTTACAGTAAATGAGCTCAGCTCACCCAGATTGGGATTGATGTCCACATCACAGCACATTTCAGACCAGTGACCTCCACATTCTAAGTCGTACAGAATGAGAGAGGTTAAACAGGGAGAAGAATGAAATTCCATTTCACACACTGTGGGTTTTTCTTTCACAGCTATGAAGATAAAAGGGTTTTATTTTCAGAACACTCTGGGCCAGTCCAGCATTTCTGTCGATGGACTCAAACGCTTGTTTCTCTTAGGCCCGGACTTTGTGGAAATTTTCTTCCCCGTGTTAAATTAAGACGTTCCCTAAATTAGCTGGAGCTGCAACTGGGAGACAAATTTAGAAAGGCTTCTTCTTTGCTGACTCAGAAACGTCTAGTGTTCTTAAACGCCAGCTCTCCTCTCACTCGTCCTTTCTTACTCCCTCTCCCGTTTTCTTTATCTCCCTCCACTTCTCTCTTTCTCTCTCCCCTTCTCCATCTCCCTCTAACTGTTGCCCTCTTTCCCTTCCCCACCACTTTCCATCCATTTCTCTCTCCCCTTCCCCAGACCCCAGTCCCTCTCTACCTCTCCC
Organism: Rhincodon typus; assembly: GCF_021869965.1. Classification (NCBI taxonomy): domain Eukaryota; kingdom Metazoa; phylum Chordata; class Chondrichthyes; order Orectolobiformes; family Rhincodontidae; genus Rhincodon; species Rhincodon typus. The sequence continues at coordinate 8,462,271 of NC_063367.1, read as the reverse complement.
TTGCCCCTTTTCTCAACCTATCCCTTCCTTATCTCATTCCCTCTAACCCTCTCCTCACTCCACCTTTCTCTGTCTCCCCTGCTCTTTCCTCTCTTCCTGCTGACACCCTGCTCTCTCTCTCTCTCCCCACCCTTCTCACTCTCTCCCTCACTCTTCTCTCTTACTGTCCAGCCTCTCTCTCTGTCCCTGCCCCTCTCTCTCCCTCACTCACTGTCCTTCTGTCTCTCCCACCTCTCTCCATCTCTTGTTTCCCACCTTCTCTCTCTGTACACCTTCCCTCTGCCCCTCACTCTCTCCCCTTCTCTCTCTCTCCATCTCTCTCTCTCTGTGCATGTTCTCTTTATCTCTCACTCTTTGCCCTTCTCTCTTTCTGTTGTTCTCTCCCAACTCTGTAGCTGTGCTTTTTGTTCTTTCTCTCTCCATTTTCTCTCTCTCTCTTTTTGCCCTTCTTTGTCCCTGACTGAAACAGAAAGGACTGGGATTCCCAACAAAATTTCAGAGCATGGTGATGAAATAATTGAATTTCAATGGTGACATTGTAGAAACGAGCAGGCGAGGGGGATAGATCTTTCAAGGTGCTAGCACAGACACAGTAGATTGAATAGTTTGCTCTGTGTTGCTTTCATTTAATGGTGGGTGCTGCATGTTAAAGCATTAGATTATCCCAATGACTTTCCATCATTTATCTCGCTCCCTGCAACTGTACACACCGTGAAATAAACACAGAGAACACTGGATGAACTCAGCAGGTCTGGCAGCACTTGTAGAGAGAGAAACTTAGTTAACGTTTCAACTCAATGTCCTTTCTCACTCACTCTCCTTTTTTTAATCTTCCTCCCCTTCTCTCGTGCTCTCTCCCCTTCTCGCATCTGAGTGCTCATGTTCTGATTTTCTGCTGAGTCTTGTCAACAGTTTCCACTTCTGTTACCCTCGAGAACCCCGATCTTCCCAGCCCCTGAGCAGTACGGCCAGTGGTGGGAATGTTGGGGAGGTAGGGCTAGATCGGCAGTAATGAGATTCTCAATGTCAAGAGGAAAAATATCCCATTCTACAAACCAAGTGGTGAACACTGAGGCAGGAATCTCACCAGTGAGCAACGGGAAACCTATGTGCACCCAGTAACACCTCACTTGTAGTGAATTTGCGCCTCATTAATGTGCAGTTTCCCACTTACACAGGCATGGGTTAGAAACTAGATGGGGGCATGTTCCCAAAGTGAAAGTCAGAGCAGGTACCTGGTGACTGCAGCTCACCTTTTGCACCTCTGGCTCTACATCTTACTAGTCACCAATATCTCAGGGAGTACTGCATAGGCAATGACTGCTCTCATTCCCCCTGTTGGCATTCACTGCACCCTGTAATGGACCAGACCAGAACCCCTGAAGCATATTATGGAGCTTAACTTCTATATATTTTAAAAAGGCAAGTGTAAGGCACTGTGTTCCAGATGTGATTCGACTGGTCTACCACTAAACTTTAATCAAAGCACACTTTATTCTTACAGCACAGTTAAAATACAACAAAAAGAAGAATTTCCATAACTTTATTGAAACACTTAGCAAGATTGTGTGCTATTTAACCACTGTCTAGCAACTGTTCCAATATTGGCAGCATCCCTTACACACCCTTGGCAAAGGCAATTCAGCCACATGGTTACTATTCTCACGTGCTGTCTCTCTCCAGTCCAGTAGAAAGAGAAAGAAAGCTCCTCCGATGCTGCCTGGCCTGCAGTGCTCCTCCAGCTCCACACTGTGTTGTCTTGGGACTCCAGCATCTGCAGTTCTTGCTATCTCCAAAAGAAACAACCTGACCTTTTTGATTTTTCAGAGGAAGCCTCTCTGTCAAAGACTTCGCTCGAGCAGCAGAATGCATCCTCATTCCTCAAATGGTGTGAATGCCATCTAGTGGCTGAAATCTATAACTACAAGCCAGCAATGTTTGAACGACAAGGTTGTTGATCTTCAAAGCAGTTTTTAAAAGAATCAAAGGAAATAAAGTGGTAGCAGCAAGTAAAACATAAAGGGAAACATATCCAAAAAAAGCAAAAACAGAAGGCAGAGAGAAGCAACATCAGTAAAACAAACAAACAAACATTGTACTGCACTTTACTTCAGAAAGAACTCCAATGAGAAATGGAAGGCAAATACTTACTTATGGACTTGATAGCTAATGACATCTTCCTGAATTACAACAATCAAACAATGAATGCATTTTATTTTACAGGTCAAGCCATAGATGATTTCAGGAAGAGAACTGTGGAAATTGTGCTCACCATTGGCCAGGAAAGGCTTATAGAATTAAAATGTGGTCTTCCTGTGGATGAAAAGAATGATCCAGAGAATATTCTGGAAGGTTTTTAAAGACAAATTAAGGGTAATAAATAACATCAGGACTAGTGGACTCCAACTCATGTCATACAGCAGGAATCTCAATAATGTATTGACCAGTTTGTCAGAAAATGCCACGTCAAAGGGGTATATTTGACTTTTCTGAAAAGGAACCATCATTGAGAGGCTTATTGAATTATTAATCGCCTTGACATTCATTAAAATCTTCAGGAAGGATTTTCAAGGCAAAAAATCGGCCCATGCTTATGTCACATTACTTGAGATGAATACAGATATGAAGCCATGTTGGAAAGTCAACAACAGTTACATCTATAGGGGCAGTCGACGTTATGGTCAGGAAGGCACACTAAACCAACAAGTTCTGTAAATCCTACCTGGTGCTATTCCCCTGCCTCATATGATCTTCATTTTCAGCCAATGATCTAATTCTATTTAGAAAATCTTATCTGATCTTCCACCATACTCTCAGGCAGCGTGTTCTAGATTCTGATGACACATTGTGAGATAAAGCTTTTCTTCATCCTTTTAAAACACCTTTCGGAAGAAGTTGGGGAGCTCTTTGACAGACACACGGTGAAGAAGCAATGTCTTCTACCCTTCACCTTTTCCTTCATTGCATGATGGGAAATTCTGATATGACTCATGTTCAGGAGCTTGGTTGAAAATTCTCACCGAGGTAAGACACACTGAGGAGACAGAGTTGTCAACTCGGCTGATTGAGAACAAAAGGAACAGGTCGAGAAACTTCTTCTGTTGTTTGGAAGGACCTCCAACATTACATTGCCAACCCTGGTAGGAGATAGTGCAGGAGTCTTCTGTGGCTATCCCCCACTCATACAAATTTTGGATACTGTTGAGCGTTAGTAAATTTGTGGATGACACTAAAATTGGCGGTTTAGTGGACAGTGAAGAAGGTTATCTAAGATTAAAAAATGATCATGTACCATTGAGCCAATCGGCAAGAACTAGCAGATGGATTTTAATTTAGATAAATGCAAGGTGTTGCATTTTGCTGGGGCAAATCAGGGCAGGACTTGCACAGCTAAAGGGTAGGGCCCTGGGGAGCGTTGTCGAACAGAGGGACCTAGGCGTTCAGGTACATGGTTCTTTGAAAGTTGCATCACAGGTAGACAGGGTGGTTAAGAAGGCGTTTGGCACACTTGCCTTCATTGCTCAGGCCATTAACTGTAGGAGTTGGGAAGTCATGTTGAGGTTGTACAGGATGTTAGTGAGACGACTTTTGGAGAACTGTGTGTAGTTCTGGTTGTCCTGCTATAGGAAGGATAATATGAAATTGGTGCAGAAAAGACTTACGAGGATGTTACTGATACTGAAGGGTTTGAGATATATGGAGAGGTTGGAAAGGCTTGGATTTTTTTCACTGGACAGTAGGAGGTTGAGGGGTGACCTTATAAAGGTTTATAAAATTATGAGGAACATAGATAAGGTGAATGGCAAAGATCTTTTCCAAAGGTTAGGGGAATTCAAAACTAGAGGGCACAGGTTTAAGGTGAGAAGAGAAAGATGTTAAAGGGACCTGAAGGGTGACCTTTTCACAGAGAGGGTGGTTCGTGTGTGGAATAAACTGCCAGAGGAAGTGGTGGATGCAGGTACAGTTACAATACTTAAAAGACATTTGGACAGGCACATGAATGGAAATGTCTAGAGGGATATGGACCAAAAGCAGGCAAATGGGACTAGTTTCATTTGGGAAATTTGGTCAGCATGGTTGAGTTGGTCTGAAGGGTCTGTTTCTGTGCTGCCTGACTCTGTGACACTCGGTAGAGAGATCCAGGAGGTAGTGCTGAAGGAGACTTAGCCCTTGATAAAAACCAAATAAACAGAAATCAGAAACAAAAACAGAAATTGCTAGAAAAGCTCAGCAGGTCTGGCAACATCAGTGGAGAGAAATCAGAGTAATTTCTTCGGGTCCAGTGACCCTTTCTCAGAACTGTTTTTACTTCAGCCCTTGAGCTTGTCAGATGGGTTTGAGATTCTTGCTTCCTACATGGATGAGAGTGGGGTCTTTAAGGAGGATGAGCAAACTGACCATAGAATCATGGTACAGTGAGCTATTCAAGGGGAGGAGAAAAGAGAAATGTATAGTGCAGTATAGTGAGGGGAATAGGCACTGTTTGGTGTGGCCAGAGTTCTGAAGGCTGTTTTGCCTGCCTGGTGCTTGGGTTCAGGATCTCTCATCTGGCTGCAGAGCACTTGGAGCGGGAGGGGAAAGATCCAGTTGCTGTGACCCATGTAGGTACCATCGATATTGGTAGAAAGAGGTTCTACTGAAGGAATATCAGCAGCCGGGGGCTAAATTAAAAAGCAGAACCAAAAAGCTGAAGAAGGGTCCCGACCCGAAACGTCAGCTTTCCTGCTCCTCTGATGCTGCCTGGTCTGCTGTGTTCTTCCAGCCCCACGCTATGTTATCTCCGACTCCAACATCGGCAGTTCTTACTATCTCCAAAAAGTTAATAATCGTTACAACTACCTGAGCTACTAAATAGCGGAGTGGGGCGGGGTGGGGTGTGGGTGGGTTGGTATTGGGAGGTGAGGTGGGGATGGTGTGGGGAGCTCAGTTGCATGGACAATTAAGGAACAATTTAATGGGGGAAGGAAGGCTCAGCAGAGGTCATTAAAGTTTCTGGAACAAGTTAAAAGACAGAGAGTATGGAAAAGGTCAGGAATCTAACTTCAGACACAATGGATAGCGGGACAACTGGAAGAAGGGGGACAGTCAATGTAGGACTGAAGGTGTTGTACTAAAATGAACACAGTATACAAAACAAGGTAAATGAGCTTGTAGCTTATACAATTAAAACTAAGGCCTTGGGCAGTGATATAGAACAGAGAGACCTAGGGGTTCAAGTACATAGTTCTTTGAAACTTGTGTCATAGGGAGACAGGGTGGTTAAGAAGGCGTTTAGCACACTTGCCTTCATTGCTCAGACCTTTGCGATTAGGAGTTGGGATGGCATTTGAGTTGTACAGGATGCTTGTGAGACCTCTTCTGAAGTATTGTGTGCAGCTCTGGTCACCTGTTATAGGTCCATGCCAAACGTAATCCCAAACCAAACTAGTCCCACCTACCTGCACTTGGCCCATATCCCTCCAAACACTTCTTATTCTTATCTAAATGTCTTTTAAATGTTGTAATTGTACCTGCATCCACTACTTCCTCTGGAAGTTCATTCCACACACGAATCACTCACTGTGTGAAAAAAATTGCTTCTCATGTCCTTTATAAATCTTTCTCCTCTCGCATTAAAAATATGCTCCCTTGTCTCGAAATCCTCCACCCTAGGGAAAAGACACCCGCCATTCACTTCATCTAAACCACTCATGATTTTATAAACCTCTATAAGGTCATGTTTCAACCTTCTATACTCCAGTGAAACGGCCCCAGCCTATCCAGCCTCTCCCTATAACTCTTTATCCAGCAACTTAGAGACAAGGAGCATATCTTTAACGCGAGAGGAGAAAGATTTATAAAGGACACGAGGAGGAATTTTTTTTACACAATTTTTTTTTTCGTGTGTGGAATGAACTTCCAGAGAAAGTAGTGGATGCAGGTACAGTTACAACAATTAAAAGACACTTGGATAACATCCTTGAACCGTCTCCAGCTTTAATAACATCCTTAATGATACTGTTGTGTACAGATCTTCGTATAATCACAACGCATGGGATTCAAAGCCCAGTCACAGAAGTTTTTTGATTATTTTTGTTAGATTTTATTGTCGTGTGTATTTTACAGTAAGAATACAATAAAAAGCTTTCATTTGTCGCCATGATATGGCGCCATTTTGAATAATTTAAAGAATGAGGGAAAAAGGAAAGATATAGTTTGAAGCGGGGTCCGTTGGTCCTGAGCCAGTTTATTGACGTCAGTGAAACCTGTGTCACCATCCCTCCTCTGCCGCAGTCTACAACAAACATTGAAGCTGCAGTTCCTCAGGCGCCATCTTTTGCGGCCCGGCCTACCTCACCGGCTTCGACTCTGCCGGTGTAGCGGCCGCCGATCCCAGTTCCTGTGCCTTCTCCGCAAAAGTCAGTAGAGGCTCACTCGAGATCCGCTCCCTGACTCCGCGAGCTGTGCTCTCACCGCCGCCGATGCCGTCCAAGGTCAGGACAAGGTAAGCAAGTGAAAAAAAAAACAATGTAAAGAGAGGGGAGGAAAAGTGTTCGGTTGGAGTGGATGAGCTCGGGCATAGGGGCCCTCCTGCACCGCCTTCTTGGACCTGCAGAGCAGCAAGCAAGCATTGTCACACTGTGGTGGAACAGAGTCACAATCAGATCAATTGGAGTTGAAGACATTCTCAAGGTTGAGCTGTTAACACTTTGACTGGAGCCAGTGTGAACAGCCTCAACTGACAACTGCAAGGGTTGCAAGAGATTATTATCCAGGGAACGGCCTGACAGTATTAAAAGAATTACCTTAAAAAAATTGTTCACTCTGGCCATACAGAGATACATCACTACAAGTCATTTCTAAGGACAAACAAGTTCTAATTCCAAAAATCATTACGCCAGGATATCATGTCGCTGTTACAGCAGAGACATATGGGTATTGAACACATGGGACAGCCTGCATGCGTGGAAGACTATTTAAGAATATTCTTACCCCAGAATGTGGGTGCTCATTATATAGATAACAGAGTGTGGAGCTGGAGGAGTAATGTGCTCTTAGCAGGCCAGCAGGCCTGGCAGCATCAGAGGATCAGGAAAGCTGACGTTTCTGAAGAAGGGTCCCGATCCAAAACATCAACTTTCCTGCTCCTCTGATGCTGCCTGGCCTGCTGTGTTCCTCCAGCTCCACACTGTGTTATCTCTGACTCCAGCATCAGCAGTTCCTACTATCTCTTTGGGTGCTCATTGTTGCCTGGTCCTAGTTCCCCTGAAATGTTGGTAGACGTTTGTCAACTGAATGGTTTGCTACTCTGTTTGAGACACCAGTTAAGAGGCACAGGACATTGGCATGGGACTGGAATCACATAGTGTCCAGACAGGATTAGAATGGCAGATTTCCTTCCTTGAAGTAAACAATTTTGACAGCATTGTGGTCAATTTCCATGGAACAGGTTTTGCGTTTTTAGGATTGAGAAGAAAAATGGAATCAAGTTTCTCGAGTTGGCATGGTGAGATTTGAACTCATAGATTATTAGTCTACGTAGCTGCTCTGTCCCACTTGGTGTGGGTAGTAATGAAATTGGGGGCAACAGCACTTGAGTTGGGAGAGCAATGGGTAAGAATACATTATTCCGCACTCCCATTCCCATTTGTCCAAAGATGTGCAGGTGACGTGGGTTGGCCATGCTAAATTGCCCTGTAGTGTCCAGGGATGTGCAAGCGAAGTGGATTAGCCATTGGGAAAATGCAGGGTTACAGGGATATGGTGGGTCTGGGTGGGAAGCTCATCAGAGGATCAGTGCATACCTGATGGGCTGAATGGCCTGCTTCCACACTGTGAGGATTTTTTGATTCTAAGATTCTTATTGGAGGCTCCTTTCCTTAAAAAAAACCCAAAACCCTCCTACCACTCAAAAGGAAAAGTATAGAATCCTGTGCTCCCATGACTGGTGTGGGCAATGATGAGACAATGGCAGGAATGGAAAAGTTCAATTCTCGAAGACTAGAAAAATATTCCCAATTATCCTGTTAGGGTTTAAATGGTATGTTCGGAATCTAGTGCATGAGAGGTGAATACCTGATTTCTACAACATTGCTTTTCATTATAAGCTAAACTTATACATTTCTATGAAACTCCCCATTTTCCTCTCTTTCCCAATAGACTAGACAGCGCCATGGAAGTCAAAGTGGGGCTACCAGGGAGCAGCAGTTTCTCTGGGGTTTCTTCTATTTAGCCTGTGTACTCCTGCACCATTGTCCACACAATTAGCATCACCAAACCACCAGCCTCAACACAACAGCACAGCAGTTGTCAGAAACTACAATAAACTAGCCACATAATCACAGTGGCTACAAGAGCAGGTCAGAGGCTAGGAATCCTATCATGAGTGACTCACCTCCTGACTCCCCAAATCCTGTCCACCATCTACAAGGCACAAGTCAGGAGTGTGATGGAATACTCCCCACTTGCCTGGATGGGTGCAGCCCCAACAACACTCAAGAAGCTTGATACCATCCAGGACAAATCAGCCCGCTTGATTGGCACCACATCCACAAACATCCACTCCCTCCACCACCGACGCTCAGCAGCAGTAGTGTGTACTATCTACAAGATGCACTGCAGAAATTCACCAAAGATCCTCAGGCAGCACCTTCCAAACTCATGACCGCTTCCAACTAGAAGGATAAGGGCAGCAGATATATGGGAACACCACCACCTCTAAGTTCCCCTCCAAGCCACTCACCATCCTGACTTGGAAATATATTGATGTTCCTTCAGTGTCGCTGGGTCAAAATCCTGGAATTCCCTCCCTGAGGGCATTATGGGTCAACCCACAGCAGGTGGACTGCAGCAGTTCAAGAAGGCAGCTCACCATCACCTTCTCAGGGGCAACTAGGGACGGGTAATAAATGCTGGCCCAGCCAGCCATGCCCACATCCTATGAAGAAATACAAATAAAAGACCACTCACACACCATTTCAGCCCTTTGGAGCTCACAAACAGATGAATGAGGAGCAGGAGCAGATGATTCGGCCCCTCAAGCCTGCTATGCTGTTCTATAAGATTGTGGCGGATCTGATTACTTCACAGTCCCAACCAAATCCCGATCAGCTCACACCCTGGCTCACGGAGAATCTATCCACCTCCAACGGCTTTTGAGAAGGAAATTCAAACGTATTGGGTGGCTCAAAGGTTATAACTGCTGCCTCACAGCCCCAGGGACCTGGGTTCGATTCCACCTTTGGGCAACTGCTTGTTTGGAGTTTGTACATTCTCAGTGGGTTTCCTCCCACAACCCAAAGAGGTGCAGGTTGGGTGGATCGCTCCATAGTGTCCAGGGATGTGCAGGCTAGGTGAGTTAGCCATGGGAAATGAGGGGTGATAGGGTTGGGGTGTGTATCCAAGTGATACTCTTTGGAGGGTCAGTGTGGACTTGATGGGCTGAATGGCCTGCTTCCAAACTGTAGGGATTCTATGACTCATCACCCTGTGAGAGGAAAAAATTCTTGTCTGTCTCTCTTTTATATATGCAAAGCCGTAGTTTTAAACAGCAACCCCTCATTCTAACATCTCCTCGAAGAGAAAACATTCTCTCACCATCCAGCCTGATGCTGATTGGTTCTCATGGACAGAATCGCTTTCTGTTCTGGGGTAGTGTGCTATTGAAGTGATTTAGATGTGGGATCTTCTGTTTGGCTCCCGGTTTACATAACATTTTTGTATTTTTTGCAGATCACTCATTGCTGGGAAAGCTGAGAATTAATCTTTCCTCTCCAAATCCATGCAGCAGGAATTTAAACCTGGTTTCAACTGACCAGCCGTTTCTGGAGGGAAAGGGTTAAGTTTTATAAAAGGCGATGAAGACTCCATCTCCTGAAAAAAAACATGCTGAAAGATCTATTTCTATATTTATATATATTTCCTTTTAAAAACTGGAACACACCAACATGCAAGTGATGGCCAAAGCATAGCTAACGCTCTGTCTGTTCAGACCCAGGCAAGCCAATGAGCTCAGAAAAAAGGCCAAATATGGTATTAATTAAAGCATAGGCTGACAGAAATTCAGAAGCTCCATTGCACTTGGGCCAAAGTTTCATTCTGCATCGCCAGAGGAGGGGAGTTGAGGGGGAAGGGATTGAAGCAGGAGGATCCCAGCAGGTGGGGAAGGCAGGGATTATTGGGAAAGGGGCGTCTGGGGGGGCGGAGGGGGTGGTGTGAAGGAGGAGAGGCAGAAGACACCAACAGGGGAGAGGAGGTAGTTAACTCGGATGGGGTCAAATTTCAGGCTTGACCTGTTTGAATGTACCAGATGATGCATGAATTCAGGGAAAGAGCCAACTGTGTAGCTGGAGGGAGGCTGTGCCTTTGAGGCAATGTCACTGGGCTAGTACAGTCATAGATTAATGCACTGGGGACATGGGTTGAATCAGCACAGAGTTTAACTTTTTTTAAAAAGTCTGGAATAAAAACTTAGCCCCGGTGATAGCCATTCATTGATGGCTGTGAAAAAAAGTACACTCCAGCTGGGTCACTTTAGAGAAGGAAATTTGCCATCTTTACCTGATCTGGCCTCCATGGATTGCAGACCCACAATTAAATAACTTCATGGAGGCCAAATCATCCTTTATTTGCATCCGCACAGTCCGTGGACTCTGACCAGCTAGCTCAGAGCCAGTCCTGAGGAGGGGAGCGGTGGGGGAGAAGGGGAGACTCCTGTTTACATCTGTCAGCTGGGGCTCCCTGATTGGACCAGGTTAACAGCCCAAAGCAGGGAGCTCATACTTACTGAGATCCACCTGGCCAACTTTGTTTCCAATCACTACACACAAGCAATGTGATTGATTCTTAACTGTCTACACCCAGACAATTGCTAATAGGTTATAATTGCTAATAAACAAATTTTTAAATCAAGCCCCTTGAGCCTGGACTGCCATTTAATAAGATCAAGGCTGATTTGTTTGTGGTCCAAATGCACATTCCTGCCATCCCCTGATACACCGTGACTCCCTTTTTAATTAAAAATCTGTCCACCTCTGCCTTATAACGTTCAATGATCCAATCTTCAATGCGCTCTGGGGAAGAGAAAAACTAATTGTCCTCATCGCCATCTTAAATCAGAGACTCCTCGTCCTCTAGTTCTAATCTCTCCCAGAGTTGGTCCCCTCAGGATCTGAAATGTTTCAATAAAATCACCCCAAATTCTTCTAAACTTCAACAGGTGAAGGACCTACCTTTCCTCAGAGACAACAAGGCCTTACAGATGCTGGAAGCCAGAGTCTATAGGTTTGAGGCTGGAAAAGTTCAGCAGAGTTTCGGCCTGAAACGTTGACTTGCCTGCTCCCCAGCTGTTGTCTGACCTACTGCGCTTTTCCAGCCTCACACCTATAGGCCTACCTTTCCTCATAAGCTGACTTCTTTTCTCAGGCATTTTTATCCTGTGGAAGAGGCCAGTCTGACTTCAAGATTCATTTCCAACTCCAAATAAATTTCATAGAATCATAAGATGCCTGTTGCACTAGAAGAGACCATTTGGCCCATCAAGTCACTGTTGGTTGATGAACAGTGTCCAGTCACATCTTAGTTTCCTGCACTCGGTCCATAGCCCTGCAGGTCACATCCCCTTAAATAGATTTCCAGTCGACTTTGTTTAAGGCTTTGAGGGTTTCGGTTTCCACCAGCTTTTCAAACAGCTACTTCCAGCTTTCCCTCAACTTGTGGGTGAATAAATGTTTCCTGTCCAATTGCCTCTCTCATCCTTCAACTGATTATACTTTGAATCAATAACCCCTGGGTTTTGACACCATGTAATGGCACAGTGGCTTAGCGGTTAGCACTGCTGCCTCACAATGTTCGATTCCAGCCTTGGGTGACTATCAGTGAGGAATTTGTACATTCTCCCCCTGTCTGCGTGGGTTCCCTGCAGATGCTCTGGTTTCCTCCCACAGTCCAAAGATGTACAGGTTAGGTGGGTTGACCATGCTAAATTGCCCATAGTGCCCAGGGATGTACAGATTAGGTAGGTTAGCCATGGGAAATGTGGGGTTGTGTAATTGGTGTAGGTGGGATGCTTTTTGGAGGGTTGGTGCTGACTTGATGGGCCAAATGGCTTCTTACAGCTCTGCAAAAATTCTATGGCAACTAGGCCTCTGATAATTTTATGCAGCTCAATTAAGTGACCCATCAGCCCTCTTTGTCCTCAGAAAATTGCACATGGAATTGGCGAGTTGCTGTGTGTTGTCCCAGAGAAACATGATATATGTTTCATGATAGCTTCTCCTGACTGTGGTACATGTTTTTTGAGAATTCGCAGGGGCAGTATATTGGCAACTTGTCCCTTTGTCAATCTTAGCCAATAAGGACAGAGAGTTTGAATCTTTGCAAACACCTCAGATGGTCTTTGTCCCGTGGTGTACATTGTCACATTCTGGTTTGTCACTTACTTCACTGTAAACTCAACTGGTGGGATACCAGATGGTTTCTGTTTGAGCTTTGTGATACCCCTTGTGCACGGTCTGTTTGGGTAGGTTTACAGCTCTTTTCAGCCTTTGCGTTAGTACAATACCAATGATCTTTTCTGTCACATGCCTTACAAAATTATAAAAACATCTGGGTATCTAAAGACAGCCAGACCTTCTCCCTTTGCTATGTTTGGGTGTTCTCATGATGGTGTTAGCTGTGGAGTTTGAGTTTGGGACCTGTAAACTTCTTCAGTCTACGAAGATCACTTTGTACTTACTTCCATCTTTTACCAGCTCTTTCACACATTAGACGGATTTTTTTGGGCTAAGTTTCATCAAGTTTCATGAATAGCTTCTTGTCATGAGATCTGTTGAGATTTCTTACTATATCTTATGAAACAAGCCTCATTGACTACCTACCCTGTCCCCAAGAACATTCTCATTCAAGCCCCATTTTACCACTTCACATTCATGGACCAACTCGCTACTGCTGGGATATCTTGGAATAGACCAACATCCTTGGCACCAGCGCCACCCTCAAAAACCCATCATGCCCCTGGGCAAGCATAATGTCAGTCCGGCGCTGGCCTGCATGGTCCCTGACACTTGGACAAGGCAGAGAAGGGGAAGTAGGCACCCCACATTGTGGCCAGGGATTGTGTGGTCTTGGTGGACATGCTGGTAAATGGGATTGGAATGATTAGGTGGTGGTTTACCAGTGGGGCAGACTCGATGGGCTGAAGGGTGTTTTCCTTGCCATAGAACTCTATGACTGTGTGACAGTGCAGACGCAAGATGCCCTCTTCCCCCACCCAGGACCAGCAGTAGAAGCCATAACACCACTCCATGCCAACCTGGTACCACATTGTCACCTGGGACAGTGAAGCTTCAGCCGTCAGGAGGAACACTCAGCATTGTAGGAAGAAGGTCAATGATTTTCTCCACTCTGCCAGGCTAACTTCCACCATCTTCTCTCCAATATTCCATTCCAGGAAGAAAACAGCCCACAAAAGGGCAGAAAGGGTCAAAATGGGTGGTGAGCTGCCTGATACCTGGTTCTTTGGCCCTTATGAAGACAGCATGCTCACTATGACCTCCCCAAAGTGGTTAACAATGTCCAAGCTCCTGCCCTTGACTTACTGTACTAGATCCCCTCTGCCTTGACTTGACTGAGGCTTGCTGACCACCAGGATAAGCTTGCTGCCTTTGGGTCTTTGGGTCAGCCCGAAATGCAGCATTGAAGCACAGAAGGGTCCTGTAAGTGGATAAGAGATGTGCCATGAGGGGCTTCAAAAGCTGGCACATGTCAGATGCCAATGACTGTGGACATGGGGTGCCTATGGCCAGCGTCCATGGAATGTGCCCTCAGAAGTCGGTGTCCAACAAGGAGATCCAAGAATGGTTTACCATGTCAAGAGTTCTTGGCGTTTAATTTGCTAGCAATGTGCAGTTGGATATGAAGCGGCACGTTGATAAGGCAAGATGTGCAGTTAATAAGGAATAATTCCCCTTCATATGCAATTCACTACTCCAACAGGAATCTTGCCTCAACACCCGAAATGTAGTTAAAAGATGCAGGGAATTGCTCCTGATGTCAGGATTGGCCTCACTAAACTTCTCACACCATTCTGCCACATTTCACACCAGAGCCCACGTCATTTGGGTCCCAATAAGATTCCACCGAGAAAGTTTTTGGCTTGTCTCGCTAAATCTTTCAGGAAAACTTCCGTGGAAGTGGATGTGATCATTAATTCAACAATCCTGTTTGTTAGCTCCCCCATCTGAAAATATCTGCTCACAAAGTAGTCTATCAAGATTGTTGGTATCTGTTTAAATGATGGAAATTCCAGTGATGAATGTGGAAGTTTAATCTGACTCTGAATTGTGGTCTGTAATGCGGTCCATGTCTTCTGGGCTCTTTTAGCTCTTTGGCGGTTAATCCTGATGTGTTAAGTCTGTATAGAACTTCATTCCCAATTACTAAGGAAATCTTTAAGTCATGTTTTTTTGCATCGGACTCACCTGAATCTAGAAACCATACCTCTGGATGGGGATTTAAACATTTTGAATTCTATTAGGAGATCTGCTGTGTCCCTATTTAAATAGGGAATTATGTGAATATTCTGACAATATGCTTTTGACTTCACTATCAATCTGTCACGTATCTAAAACAATTTACCCTTCTCAACTGAGTTAAATTGGCTTCTCGATAGGGATTTATCTGCTTACCAACAAATGTTTTCAATACTTGCTGACACTGTAATGATTAGATGCATTGAAAGCTGTGTCATGCACTTTAATGAGCTTTAAGACTGTTGACCTTATATTTTACCTGTACATCAGCTTGCTAACTGTTGAAATATTATAGGCTTATTAGCACCATGCTGTCCAACACTGTTCACCATGTTATGTTAACTTTAATGATCTAGTAATCAATTTCTCATCAGGAACTGATTAATTCAGTGGGTTAATTTATTTAAAACAGTAAAACACATAAGTTGTGAAGCAGACATTTTAAATAACCAACTGATTACATGTGTGCGACTTGCAATCTTACAGCAGTCTAACAGCCAGGTAGAGTCATAACATTGTATACGCCCAGGATATGGAGATCTTAAAGGCAAATGTTGTGAAAAGTAAAGGTACACAAACAATAGTGGTAAGTTGCTGTTGTTAACCGCTGCAGTCCATGTGCTGCAGGTACACTCACAGTGCTGTTAGAGAAGAAGTTCCAGGATTTTGATCTAGTGATAGGGAAAAAATGGTGATAGAACAGGCTGAGGTTTTCGCAAACCTGACCTGCACAGAGAACTCGCCATTTGAAAAGGAGACTAAAGGTAACCTGCAGACAGAAAGAACAAGTACACACAAAGAGCCATTTTCACCTCAACAAACTAGGCTCATTTCTCAGCATAATCCTTTGAACAATCAGAGTCAATCGGCCTGGTTTAAAAGTCAACCAAAACTTGGCAGTTAACTGTTAGTCATCATTAACTGGTGTATTATTGATGGTCTCAGCCTGACCAGATTCTGCTTGCTAGCCAATCAATACTCCCCTCTCACACAGTATAAATGTTGCATTTCCATTACACTGATATCCTTGTAAATGTCCAAATGAGTACAAGAGCTTCAACAAAATGTGCTATTTTTTTCAGCAATACTCAAGTTCTGTACAAGCATATTATTATTAGAAATAAACGTTACTAACACAATTGACACAACGCTGCAGTGACCTGGTCCCATGCCGACCTGCATTCAGTGTTTAATGAAACATTCGCTGGCTCTGGATCAACAGTGCATCTAAGGTGACTGAGTATGTACAAGTCTGTACATTGTCCAAGGTATTCGCAAGCTCTCATTCCCCTACCTGATCCCTTTAGAGACCTTGCATTGAAATAAACCTGACGCACATGTAGCTCTGTGGAGGAAACTGGGGAGTCACTGGTTCAGGATGTTCTACTGAGCTGGTGTCTGACCCAATTCGGTTACAGGGAGGATCCCCAATCACACAGAAATTTGAAATTCCCACTGAACAGCTTGAATTGTGGAATCTGGCAGCACAGGGAGAGGCCCTTTAGACCAGCAGGCCTGTGATAGCCCTTTGAATGAGCTTTCTAATTAGTCCCACTGTGCCTGCCCTTTTCGCCAAAGCCCTGCAAACATAATCCAGTTCCCCCTTTCAATATTTACTGTTTGATCTTCTTCCATCAGCCTTTCAGGCATCGCATTCCAGATCAACAACAATTTGTTAATTGACGAGTTTTCCCCCATCACCTCCTCTCTCGGTTCTTTGGAAATTATTTTAAATCCACGTCCTCTTGTCTCTGACTTTCCTGTCACCAGTTCCTCCATGTTCACATTATCAAAACCCTCTGGTGATTGAAGGAGGTTTCCGGACTTTACCGGAGTTAATATCCTGTGGGCTCAGTCTCTCACTGGGAGTTATCTAGTGCTATGGACCTTTGTGAATGGTACAGCAGATTTGAAGGGCTGAATGGTCACTCATTGTTCCTATGTTCTGAGGTCAAAGTGCTGCTGTGTAAACTTGGGTCAGATTTTCTGCTTGCCAGTCATTCTAATTCCACAATGAAATTAAACGAAATTGTTACTCAGGCAAAGTTATTAAATACATTGGGATATAAACAATTTGGAGATGGATGATGAGGGAGCAAAATCTCTAAATGTGCAGATGATACTAAGCTAGGGAGAATAGTGAATTGTGAGGATGACACTGAGTGACTTCACAGGGACATGTTGGCCATATGGGTAGACATCAGGCAGATGAATTTCAAAGCAGAGAGGTAATGCATTTTGGTAGAAGAAACAGGGAAAGATAATACAGGCTCAATGGTACAACTTTGAGGGGAGTACAGGAGCAGAGGGACCTCGGGTTTCACATGCAATATTGTCTGAAGGTGGCCGGGCAAATTGAAACAGTACTTAATAAGCCTTACAGGGTCATTGGGTTTATAAATAGAGGCATAGAGTATAAAAGCAAAGAAGTGAGGCTACACCTCTACAAATCATCGGTTGGACAACATTTGGAGTTTTGTGTTCAATTCTGGGCATCTTATTTAAAGAAGGATGCCAAAGCCCTGAATAGAATTCAGAGGAGATTTACTGGAATGATACCAGGGACGAGAGATTTTAGCTACAAGGAGAGATTAGAGAGATTGGGTTTACTCTCCTTGAAGCAAAGAAAATTAAGAGGCAACCTTATTGAAGTGTTCAAAATTATGAATAATTTTGACAGGGTAAAGAAGGATGTTCTGTTTCCACTAGTTGGTATGTCAGTAATGAGGGGACACAAGAGAGCTAGGATTGAGATGTGGGAAAACATCTTTACTCAGGGTGTTGTTAGGATTTGGAATGTGCTGCCTGGGAGAGTGGTGATGGGTAATTCCATACAAGGTTTCAAGAGAGCATTTGAAAGTGATGAATTTAAAGGGCTACGGAGATAGGGAGATACGGCTAGAGAGTGGGACTAGCTGGGTATCTCTTTCAGCAGCCAGTACATCCACGATGGGCCGAATGGCCTCCTTCTGTACTGCAAAATTTTATGATTCCATACACAGTCGAACTCCTGGATAAGTATTCAATTGACCCCATATTTACTTCTCATACCCCAAACCACACTCCCTCAAACCGTGACCTGACACATCTCCCCATACCACCTCCCAATCCAACATGTCTCCCTTTGGGACTCAACCCCTAGACCCAAACACTCCCCCTACCCTTCGCTGACACCCAAGCCAATCCTGACCCACAAAGATACCCCCTCCCTGCCCTTGGCACCTTGGGGACTTTTGTAGTTTGTCCCCATCTGTCCCTGGCAGCTCTCTGTTCGGCTCCTCATTTTTCTGAGGGTGCCATGGTCAGAATCTCCTATTGGAAATGCAGAGCTCCCTTCTTTCCTAACAAAGTGCTGACTGACAATTTGCCACTCCCTGTAAAAATAGAATCCCGACAGTGTGGAAGCAGGCCATTCAGCCCATACTATTCCTTCAAAGAGCATCCCACCCAGACCCACCCTCTACCCTATAACCCTGCATTTCCCATGGCTAACCCACACAGCCTGCACATCCCTTGACACTATGGGCAATTTAGCACGGCCAATCCACCCTAACCTGCACATCTTTGGACTGCAGGAGGAAATCTGGGCACCCAGAGGGAACCCACACAGACACAGGGAGAATGTGCAAACTCCACACAGACAGTCACCTGAGGGTGAAATTGCACTCAGGTCCCTGGCGCTGTGATACAGCAGAGTTAACCACTGGGTCACCCTAAATACCAGCCTGTGACTTCAGTCTCATCCTGGTGCACTTTGAAGTGGCACAGAACCTCGTCCAGCTGGACTCCAGCTTTCGTTGGAGTTTCCTGCTCCCAAATCCTAATATCCATCCCCTCTGCCCCCAGGTCCATTTGGAACAATCTTGGTCTTTCGGGATTTCTGGTTGTGAACTGGCTCCACCCAGTGGAGTAGAGTGGAACTGAAGGAAGTCTCAGAAACTAAATAAACCAACATCCAAGAGCTGTCCTGGGGTCAGGATCGCTGCAACATTTGGCCACTCACACTTATTATTACATTTCCTTAAACAATGCAACAGGCAGGAAAAATGATTCTATTTCTAAAGAAAAGTGACTTTTGGAGTTCTGAAGAAGGGTCACTAGACCCAAACCATTAACTGTATTTTCTTTCCACAGATGCAACCAGACCTGCTGAGTTTCTACCTTGCCCCAGCCCCATCCCCCTCACTCTATTTATTTTGAGCTCCTATCTCCCTCCCCAGTCCTGATGAAGGGCCTCGATGTGAACTGTCGACCTTCCTGCTCCTCAGATGCTGTCTGACCTGCCATGCTCCTCCACATTTTATCGACTCTGACTTCCAGCACCTGCAATCCTTGCTTTTTTTCTGAGTTTCTTTGGCTGTTTCTGTTTCAGATTTCCAGCATCTACAACTTTTGGTTTTATCAACTTTAGGAGTATTAGCCGTGGTTGCACTGCTAACACTCAGAGTCAAAAAGATTGAAGTTCCACTCCAGAAACTAATGTCCTTTAGGCAAGGAAAATGCCATCCTTACCTGGTCTACATGTGACTCCAGGCCCACAGCAATGTGGTTGACTCTGAACTGCCCTCTGGGCAATTAGGGATGGGCAATAAATGCTGCCTGGCCAACCACATCCATTAATGAATAAAGGAAATTGCTACACAGTTGAAGGTGCTCCCTTTTGGATCATTTATTAACCAAGACACTGAGCTGCTGTATCAGCTCAAGGGCTCCCCTTGCCTGCTATTCGAAGAGTCTCCTGGCTCTCAGCTGACATCACAAATCAGGTTATCCAGTTGTTTATCGCATGGCTGTCTGTAGCATCTTGCCGCGCGGCAATTTTGTTGCTGTGTTTACTCCATCACAACAGTGACCACAATTCAAAGGTTGCAGGGCACCATGGGATATTCCGAGGTCCATAGTGATGCTACATAAATGCAGCTTTCTAAAAAAAATTGGACTGCATGTTTTCTTCAAAAGGAAATCAGGGAGAAGATTAGAAGCAAAAACAGAAATTGCCAGAAAAACTCAGCAGGTCTGGCAACATCTGTGGAGGGAAATCAGAGTTAACGTTTCATGTTGAGTGACCCTTCCTCAGGCCTAGGATAATTATTAGCAGGATCATATCATCAAAAGCTTTGCGAGATTTGGAGTGATGTACATCGTGTATTTGACAGGGGATTTTACCTTATGCACCAATGCATATGTTATCCCATATAACATTAAAAACTGGACATGGATATTGTGATACAGAAAAACTCAAAGGTATTTCTTACAACTATTACAATGTTCACAAACACATAAGTGTCCAGGGTGACATTAAACTGCTAGATTAGCATGCTTTCAGTAGCATGCCATGCTCAAGTGATCCTGGGGTAAGATGGAGTCTGAGACTTTTATACCACAGGTCACACAGAATAGAATAGAATTCCTACTGTGTGGAAACAGGCCATTTGGCCCAACAAGTCCACACCGACCCTCTGAAAGCATCCCACCCAAACCCATACCCTATATCCACATATTACCCATGGCCAATCCACCTAACCTACACATTCCTGATCTCTACTCGTAGTTTAGCACGCCAATCCACCTAGCCTACACGTACTCTGATACAATGGTGATCATGGCCATGTCTCTTAAAGGTACACTGACACACGAACTGTGAGACAGAACACACATATATAGCTTCTACATTGGTGTGTCCAGGGCAGGCAGCAGCAAGGCAGTGGGGGTTCCCTTGAGTCTAAGTGCTGGCATGGACTGGGTCAGAAAGGCTGGCATTCTGAATTTCTTACTTCTTTATTTTTCTGATTTATTCCTTTAGTGTTGGACTATTTCATTTCTAATTTTTCCTGTATCCTAAGAATCTGATCTTACGTCCCTGTACTTGGGTACCTTCGTACCTAAGGCGGAGCTGTAATGAGGCAACTGTAAACTTTTTGCTGTGCTTTTTGAGTATATGTGACAATAAAGCTAATTCAATTCAATATCCACGTCCAGTTTTTGGCCTGCTCTCCCTCACCTCTGACCCAGAAGGTTCAAGCCCTATTACATTCACAAATACATAAGTGTCCAGGCTAACATTAAACAGCAAGATTACCATGCTTTCAGTAGCATGCCATGCTCAAAAACAATTCCAGGTTAAGATGGAGTATGAGATTTATACACCCACAGGTCATATGTTCTGATACAATGATGATCATGGCCATATCTCTTACAGGTACATTGACACACGGACTATGAGACACAACACACTATGGAGTGGTGGGCTGGTGGGGCAGATGATGATCAAAATGAAAGAGATGACAATGACTTGGTCCCAACCACTGAACCATTCAATTAACTACATTCACAGCTGACAGTCACAGTGCAGTGCTGAGGGGCTGTTGCATGGTCAGAAGTGCTGGCTTTCAGATATCCAGCCAAAGAGAGCAGGGAATTTTCCTCCCAGGCCAGCTGTTACACTTCACTCCACACAATCACAACTTCCACCACATGGCTGATTTTCAGAGATTGGCTTATCACAGGCTTCTTTCCCTCTCTTTCTGCATGTTCACATTTTGAGGGGGGAAAAAAAAAGCTCCAAAGATTATTCTGGAACAATCAAAAGGTTACACAACTGACTGTGCGATGTGATTGTCCAATAATTCCTAATTCACGTGCGACTCAGAAAGAGCCCACTGTGGGTCAGTGTCTGTTTTCTGTCCTTGGAACAGTAAGGACTGCAGATGCTGGATGCTAGAGTCAATAAAAGCGCAGCTGGAAAAGCACAGCAGGTCAGACAGCATCCGAGGAGCAGGCTGAAGGGTTTTCCCCGAAACGTTGACTTTCCTGCTCCGTGGACGCTGTCTGACCCTCTGTGCTTTTCCAGTTCTGTTGTCTATGCTTCTTGCTGCTGAGGAGGGGATAGAGAGACATCACTGCAGTCTGTGAGGGGGTTAGGGACACCCTCAGTGCTGCGAGGGAGGGAGGGTCCAGGAATTTGACCCAGCTCAGGCGCCATTCCTGTTGGAAACAAAGAAAACAGGAGCAGGAGTAGGTCATCTGGCCCTTTCAGTCTGCTCCACCATTTAATATGATGATGGCTGATCATCCAACTCAGTCCCCTGTTCCCACTTTCTCCACAAGCCCTCTGATCTCTTTAGCCCCAAGAACTATGTCTAATTCCTTCATTATTTTTGGCCTCAACCCGTTTTCTGCAGCAGAGTTGGTTAGCCCCGTTTCTGATTTCACAGGGGGGCATGTACTTTACCTACGTAACCCTTTCGCTGCCTCGTAGGGCTCCGAAAGCTTGTGTTTTCATTCAAATAAACCTGTTGGACTATAACAATAATCAGAAATCATATGATTTCTGACCTTGTCCACCCCAGTCCAACACCGGCACCTCCACATCATCATACCCAGACGGGAAATCACACATCCCAGGTCTGGGGTCACTGCAGGGAGCAGTGCCTCCCAGCTGAGGCATTGTCTTCTGAATGAACAGACCAGATTCAGAGCAGAGCAGCCGGCTCAGATGGTGGCTGTAGACCCAGGTGGAGATGATGGTGGAGGGGTTTGAAAACCAGGGTGAGAATTTTAAAACAAGGTGTTGGCAGGCTGGAAGCCGACACAGCACAGGGTCAATAGACACACAGGATTTGCCTCAGGCAGAGTGTAATATTGAGCTTTTAACTTATTTCTTTTTCTACTTTTTAACCCAAGATTTTGTACCTAGGTTCCTTGTATCCAAGATGGCACCAGGAATGGCGACATTACACACTTTTCAGTGTACTCCTCTATCCCTGTACTTGAGTAACATGACAATTAATTCTAATTCTAACTTCTAATTCTAATTCTGATGCTAATTCTAAATTCTTAACGGAGGGAAGTCCTACAGTGGTCAGTTAGCTCAATTGGCTGGATGATTAGTTTATAACACAGAGTAACACCACTGTTGTGGGTTCAATTCCTGCACTGGCTGATGTTACATAGAGTCATACAGCATAAAACCTGATCCAACATGTCCAAGCTTCCAAAACCAAATTAGTCCCTTTTGGCCCATTTCCCTCTCAACCTTTCCTATTCATATACCTATCCAAATGTGTTTTAAATGTTCTAACTGTACCTGCAATTACCACTTCCTCTGGCCGTTCATCCCACACATGAACCACCCTCTGTGTGAAAAAGTTGCCCCTCAAGTTCCTTTTAAATCTTTCTCCTCTCACCTTAAAATTATGCCCTCTAGTTTTGAACTCCCCTATTTTGGGGGAAAAGAACCTTTGCTGTTCACCTTATCTATGTCCCTCAGGGTTTTATAACCTTCTATTAGGTCACCTCTCAACCTCCAGAGAAAAATGTCCCAGCCTATCCAAATAACTCAAACCCTCCAGTCCCAGTAACATCCTTGTTAATCGTTTCTGCACCCTTTCCAATGTAATAATATCCTTCCCGTGGCAGGGGAACCAGAACTGTGCACAGTACTCCAAAGGTGGGCTCACTAATGTCCTGTACGACCGCAACATGACATCCCAACTCCTAAACTCACTGGTCTGAGCAACGGTCACACCTTTTCAACCTCTCCCCTCACCCGAGGTGTGGTGACCCTCAGGTTAAACCACCATCAGTCGTCTCTCTCTCTAATGAGAGAGAGCAGCCCTGTGGTCCGGCAATAGTGCAGCGACTTTTCCTTTCTCGACGCTAACTTGCAGAAAACCCCGCCCAAGACTCGGAATTTCCTTTGAAATCTTTTTTTTATTTCTGTGAATACAAAAAATAGTTTTTGTGGCCGATAAATTAGCTGTTTATGTTACATACAGTAATACATTCTGTCATGGCAGTTATAAGTGACGCTTCATTTAAACTTTGGCTCATAGGAAGTCAAGCAAGCCAATGGAAACTTGCAAAACGGAAAAGAAAACAGCGTATCGATTTTGCAGGTACATCTTCCCTTTCAAACATACCATCTCAAAACAATTCAAACCTAAAGGCCGACGAGAATATGTCACGAATAGTTTCAGTACATTAAATTTCATTCATTTTTTCTTCTTTTGAAAAAAAAAGTTCAAACTTCTCTGTGACTTTAGAAACGAGATTGGATCTTTCCAATGCTAGCTTATAGACGAACATGTCACTGAGATGACAGAGCCTGGCTGGGAGATTGGCAAGTCTGTTATTACTGATAATTACAATACATCTTGGTGTAGTTCATGGAATGCAATATCCAGAAGAGATTTCAGGTTGCTGCTGCAAGTGAAGGACAAAGGAATCAGACAGGAAAACATAGAAGGCAATCCCAGAGGCAAGTGCTGCTCAGACCAGCAGCTCCCTTGGGTATTAAGACTTCAGGAACACTACCTAAAAAAGACAAGTGTGTAGGAGCTTGGTGGTTTAAGTACGAATAACAGAGGCAGCTGTTGCAGGCAGTAGAAAAGTCAAATTCAAACAACTGTGCAGCTAATGTGGTGAAATGGACAGACATGGAGAGGGACACCAGGGGGTGATCATCGCCTGGAAATATGACATGAGCTTGGAACCGTGCTTTGAAATTTCCCTGCACCCCCTTTTTTTTTTTAAGAACACTGCCTTTCTAGTGCACGTCTAGATTTTGTTTCAACCGAGCACTCGGGTTTGTAAACACAACATGGCTTTTGCTTTATTTCTCTCTTTTCTTGCTCTCTCACCATTCCTTTTCCAAATGTGAACCTCATTGGGATGTCACCCATTGGCTGCACAGAAAGCAATCCTGGGGTGGGGATGGGGGGGAAGGGAGGAGGTGGGTGGGTATAAAGGATTTCGGACAGGCTCCCGTCCCGGGAGGAGAGACGGGGACTCACTCCACACCGCGCTGGCCGTCCTGCTCTTCAGTGGGTCGGGGTCAGTTCAATGCTGAGCGCTACACAACTCTCCACAACGACGACGGCGATGCTGATTAACCCCCACCCCACCCCAACCCCAACCCCTCCAAGCGGCTTCGGAAAATTCTCAGCTCAGGTGGATAACAGAGTTATCCACGGGACGGGTTCCCATCTTCCTACATCACTGGAGCAGGCAGGCTCAGATCATCCGAGATACAACTCTGCGCGTGAGCATCTTCCTCCTGCACAGGACCTGGTCTTGCCCTGTTCATCTTTGTAAACGTCCCTGATAAGTATTTAGTGCATGCAAGCCTTGGGAGAAGAGGAAGCCAATACTAAAACTAACATACTCTGACTACAATCTACAATTGGGTAAATCCGGGATGATGCAAAAGATCCCCCAGCCTCCACGGTCCACAAAGCGACCAGCTTTCCAGTCGGAGGTGGCTCAAGTTCTGAGAGGGACCGCGATCCGTCCTGCGCGCTGGCTTGCCAGCCTCTGACAATTAGCTTTCATCCTCACGCAGCTCCGAGGGCAGGAACTTGTACTGCTGCTGGCGGATTTGTGCCAGCTTCTTGCGAGCTTCCTCCAGCTCCTTCTCCTTCCTCAGCATCTCCTCCTGGGCTGCAATGATCTGCCGGAGACAGAAATAAATAACAGTCACTGTCAGCTGAGCCCGGCTTCAAAATTAAAACCCAAGGGGCTGGGGCCAGTGCACTGATGTAGACTGAGAACTGGCTGTCAGACAGGGAACAAGAAGTAGGAATCAATGAGCCTTTTACCAAGTGGCAGCCAGTCATAGAGTCACATGGCACAGAAACAGACCCTTCGGTCCAACTCGTGTATAATCCCAAACTAAACTAGTCCCGCTTGCCTGCACTTGGCCCATATCCTTCCAAACATTTTTTATTCATGCAGTTATCTGTAAGACATTGTATTATGATTCTTTTTATTAACTCACAAGTGCTGTATGTTTACTATATCGTGTTTCCATTCATTCATTCATAAATCTGCATTTTTGCTGCAGATTTTACTCTTACAAGACAAACTAAATTAAACTAAATTAAACTTACAAGGTAAACTAAATTCCTATGCCGCCAACCCATTACTGTTTCTTTACACCTTTTAATTCTTATCGGCCCCTTGCGGAAAGCAATGTTTAGATCTGTTTCTATATCAAAGGCTACTCCCGAATAAGTGTTAATACAGTAACCTACACAGAACAATGCCTTGCCTGCCAGCGTGTTGCCATAACTCACTTGAAACTATGGAAAGATTATAATATTAATTATCCCTTAGTAACAGGGACCTCAGGGCCTTAATAGGCTGCAGGACATCAAACAATTTCTCCCAACCAGCATGTCCCTACAGTCTGTAGAGGAGCAGGAAAGCTGATGTTTTGGGTCTGGACCCTTCTTCAGAAATGGGGGAAGGGAAGGGGACTCTGAAATAAATAGGGAGAGGGAGAGGCAGTGATGGAAGGTGGATCGAGGAGCAGATAGGTGGAGAGAAGACAGACAGGTCAAGGAGGCAGGGCCCAGCTCATCCCCGCCTCCTTGACCTGTCCGTCTTTTCTCCCACCTATCTGCTCCTCCCACCTCACTGACCAAATCCCATCCCCACTTCCTACCTACTAGCCTCATCACCGTCCCCTTGACCGGTCTGTCTTCCCTTCCACCTACCTGTCCCTCCCTCCTCACTGACCAACCCCCATCCCAACTTCCTACCTACACTAAACCCTTACGACTAGCCTCATCCCCATCTCCTTGACCTGTCCGTCTTCTCTCCACCTATCTGCTCCTCTATCCACCTTCCATCATCGCCTCCCCCTCTCTCTATTTATTTCAGAGTCCCCCCCCCCCCCCCCCCCCCCCCCGCCCTTTCTGAAGAAGGGTCCAGACCTGAAATGTCAGCTTTCCTGCTCCTCTGGTGCTGCTTGGCCTGCAGTGTTCCTCCAGCTCTACACCTTGTTATCTCAGACTCTAGCATCGGCAGTTCCTACTATCTCTGTCCCAACAGTCTGCTCTTTTTTTATTAATCTCTTTGAAATTTCCTTATACACTACCTATTTCTATAACACTGTAATTCCTAATTCTAACTTTTATTTAGGACTACCACCTTGTACCAATGTATGGATTTATACTTTTTAAATACACATTAAATAGGGACACTATACCCTTTAAGAAATTTACTATCAAAACAGCGCTTCCATGAAACTGCATGAATGAATGTGTAGGAAATGTCAAAAACCAGCGATAGTAAATGAAATCTCATGACCCAGCTGCGGGAGATCAGTTTAATATCCTCTGTTTGGTACAGGTATAATTTCTCATTTTTTTTTAGTATTTTCACTAACATTTCTAACTTTAAAGGCATAAGGACTAACACCTCTTAATTTTGCAAGTTTAGACCAGACAGACATTCTAATCCCATCAGGAGTAACAGCCAGCATTTAGCAAGTGCTTAAACTATCTCCTGCTTCCCCAGGACACATGTCACACAAACTTGTATACAACAGATACAACAATGTAACACCATTGCGCTTGAAGTTTAATGTATGTAAGTAATGTGCATAAAGAGGCTACTGTAAAACTGTATGTGGGATTCCATCGCTGCCCCGAACTGTGCCACTGCAGATGCTCAATAAAGAGGCTGTTTTTATCATTCACCGATCTTGGTCATTATTGAACACGCTCCCACAACTTATCGAATGTCTTTTAAACAGAAAGTGGGATGAACTACGAGACTTGGGTGTCCTCCTTTACCGGTCGCTGAAAGTAAGCATGCAGGTGTGGAAGAAACTAAATGGTATGTGGCCTTCATAGCGAGAGGATTTGAGTAAAGGAGCAGGAATGTCTTGCTGTAATTGTATAGGGCTTTGTTGAGACCACACCTGGAATATTGTGATGTGGAGTTGGACTGGGATGGACAAGATCAGAAGTCACACGACACCAGGTTATAGTCCAACAGGTTCATTTGAAAACACAAGCTTTGGGAGCGCTGCTCCTTCATCAAGTGGAGTGAACAGAAGCACACAGGCACAGGATTTATAGGCAGAGAATCAAAAGATCATACAACTGGTATGAGTGGAGAGTGGACAGGCTGAATAATAGGCCCCTGCTGGTGATCAAAAGTGTCAGACAGTGTGAGTAAAGTGTCAACAGCTGAATAGCAAGCGAAGGGCTGACCTATAATTTGATTAATTGACGCAGAGAGATAATTACAAAAAATTAAAAATAAGGTGGTACTGGAAACAAACCAAATGGCTGGAATAATGGGATAGGTGTGAGAGTTGCATGCCAAAGGTCTGACTAAGGTAACGAGTAATCCAAAACTGTATAAATTAATTACAAACTAATAATAGAGTGCAGTCTTGGTCTCCTTATCTGAGGAAGGGTGTTCTAGCTATTGAGGGAGTGTGGGAAAGATTTACCAGTCTAATTCCTGGAACGGCAGGACTGACTGAAGAAGAGAGACTGGATCAGTTGGATCTACAGGAACAAAAACAGAAGTTGCTGGAGAAGCTCAGCAGGTCTGGCAGCATCTGTGAAGATAAAAATAATCAGAGTTAACTCTGATTTTTTCTTCACAGATGTTGCCAAAGCTGCTGAGATTTTCCAGCAACTTCTGTTTTTGTTCCTGATTTACAACGTCCGCAGTTCTTTCGGTTTTTCTTTCAGTTAGAACTACATTCACTGGAGTTTAGAAGAATGAGGGGGATCTCATAGAAATCTACAAAGTTCGAACAGGACTAGACTGGGCAAATGCAGGAAGGATGTTCCTATTGAGCAGAGTATCTGGAACCATGGGTCACATATTTTAAGGATGGCAGGGGAGGCCATATAGGACTGAGATGAGGAGAAATGTCTTCACCCAGAGAGTGGTGAGCCTGTGGAATTCTCTGCCACTAAAAACCATGCCAAAACATTGAATGTTTTCAAAAATGAATTAAATATAGTCCCCAGGGCTAAAGGGATCAAAAAGTATAGGTGGAAGTAGGAACAGGGGACTGAGGTGGATGATCAGCCATGATCATATTGAAGGATGGGGCAGGCTAGAAGGGCTGAATGGCCTACTCCCATTTTCTACGTTTCAGCAATCTGCATTTAGGTAGCACCTTTAAAATAATGAACCATCATGAGGTGCATCGCAGGAGGTGAAATTAAATATAATTTGGTGCTAGGATGGATGACTGAAATCTTGTTTGGAGGTATGCTTTCAGGAGCAATTAAAAAGAGGATAGACACGGGGAGAGACAGCAAGATACTGGGGGAGAAAAGTGACTGAGCTTAGGTCTGAAGGCAACCAATTTTTTTTTTATTCATTCACGTGATGAGGGTGTTGCTGGCTAGGCAGCATTTATTGCCCATCCCTAAATTGCCCAGAGGGCAGTTCATGGTCAACCACATTGCTGTGGGTCTGGAGTCACATGTAGACCAGACCAGGTAAGGATAGCAGTTTCCTTCCCTAAAGGACATTAGTGAATCAGATGGGTTTTTCCTGTTGACAATTGACAATGGATTCATGATTGTCATTAGATTCTTAATTCCAGATATTTTATTGAATTCAACTTCCACCATCTGCCATGGCAGGATTTGAACCCAGATCCCCAGAACATTATCTGGGTCTCTGGATTAACAGTCCAGCAGAGCAATTAAAACAGTGGGTACACAAGAAGCCAGAATTACAACAGCACCGATATCATGAGGAAGGGGCTGGAGGAGGTTACAGAGATAGGGAGGGGGTGTAGGGGTTGGACAAGGTCACAGAGATAGGGAGGGGGTGTAGGAGCTGGACGAGGTTACAG
>NC_063367.1:8429411-8433128 GCF_021869965.1 Rhincodon typus | reverse complement strand
GTTTAGTGGCCAGTAGAGGTGACAGAGATAGGGAGGGGGTGTAGGGGCCAGTGGAAGTTACAGAGATAGGGACGGGGTGTAGTGGTCTGGAGGTTGTTACAGAGACAGAGAGGCATGTCAGGGCTGGAGGAGGTTACAGAGTTAGGGAGGGGCATAGAGGCTGGAGGAGGTTACACAGAAAGGGAGGAGCGTGGGGGCTGGAGGAGGTTACAGAGATAGAGAGTGGGTGTAGGGGACTGGAGAAATAACAGAGGTAGGAAGGGATATAGGGGCTGATGAAGGTCACACCGATAGGGAGGGGTGTAGTGGTCTGGACGATGTTACAGAGTTAGGGAGGGGTGTAGGGGCTGGAGGATGTGACAGGGATAGGGAGGGGTGTAGGGGCTGGAGGAGGTTACAGAGAAAGGGAGGAGCATGGGGGCTGGAGGAGGTTACAGAGATAGGGAGGGGCGTAGGGGCTGGATGAGGTTACAGAGATGGGGAGGAGCGCGGGGGCTGGAGGAGGTTACAGAGATAGGGAGGGGTGGGGGAGCTGGAGGAGGTTGCAGAGATAGGGAGGGGTGGGGGGGCTGGGGGAGGTTGCAGAGATAGGGGGGGGGGGGGGGGGTGCTGGAGGAGGTTGCAGAGAAAGGGAGGGCCGTGGGGGCTGGAGGAGATCACACCGATAGGGACGGGTATAGGGGTTAGAGGAGGTTATAGAGATGGGGGGGGGTGGTCTGCAGGAGCCTACAGAAATGGGTGGGTGGTGGGTGGTCTGGAGGAGGTTATAGAGATGGGGGTGGTTGTTGTGGTCTGGAGGACGTTATAGAGATGGGGGGATGTTGTGGTCTGGAGGAGGTTACAGAGATGGGGGCGTTGAGAGGCGACAGAGCAGATCTGAAACTAAAAAGGAGTATGTTAAAAGCAAAGTGCAGCTGCTCAATGGGGAAAGAATGAATGAATGTAGGTCCTTAGCTTAGAAAACCATTTTACAACTGATATAATCTTATCTAGCACCCGGACAGAGTCCCACAGACAGTAGAGTGTGGAGGTGAAGGTATGAATGATACAATTAATACTGAAAAGCGAAAATGTTTGGTGGTTGATTTGAGCAAAGGATATGGAGCTTAGATCGGGAAGTGGGTCTGAGACAGAGATAATGGCAGGCAAGATTTTAGCAACTCAATGTCTCTCTCATTTTGTCTTCTTGGTGTGAGCAGCTGTTTCGACATGTCGCTGTTTCCAGCAATACATACAAAACCTGGAACTCGAAGAGTATCCAGTACCTGTACCCCACACAGTTTCCTGCAGTGCCTGTAAGTAAAATGCTTCACAAGGCAGAATGTGGTGCTGAGCTACTTAATGACAGCATATACCGAGAGCTGACCAAGAAGTGGGTTTTAAGGAGTGGCAAGAATATGGAGTTAGGCCACAGCAAATATCTCATCAAATGGCAGAACAGGCTTGAGGGGCTGAATGGCCTACGCCTATGAGGATCTAAAAGGAGTCAGAGGAAGAGGTTTGTTTCGGGAATATGGTCGCCAGGCTGTGAAAGGAATGAAAGGTAGATAGTGATTGGCATTGAGGATGTGGAAAAGGCAGATATCATTGGGAGCGGTGGAGTTGGAAGGAGGTTATAGAGACGGTGAACAGTGAGACCATGGAGACATTTAACCACAAGGAAGAGAATTTTCAAGTGGAAGTTTTGCCAGACTGGACACATGAGTAAACTCTTCCCTTCTACACTTCAAACAGATAGTGGGTCTTCCAAGGTGCCAGGAGAGAATAAAGACCGACGTTACTCAGAAACCCACCCAAGAACAAGGAGAGCAAACCTGAGCAATTCCTCCAACAAATCGTGTTTTCACCACAACGTTCTCCTCATCCGGTTTGTTGAACGCGGCCTTCTGAGCAGCTCGGACCAGATTGTCAGACGCCCGCTTCACTGCGTTTCCTGCAGTCTGGAAAACAAAGCAGGCCACAAGACTGTCACTCCTTCTCCACGTTACTCTGAGAGTGATCAGCTCAAGCTCACCAACAGTGTCCAACAGTTTACAGTCAGCACAGCTACTCAGTCAGAAAAATGTGGGCCATCATTGGCATAGGGTTAGCACATTGAGTGTGCCAAGTGTCAACAGGTATTGCCAGGGTATTGAGGGGCAACCATTGTGGGCAGGCATAGAGAGTATTGAGGGTCAGCGCAGTAACAATGGGATAAAGAGCAACGTAGCCATATTTTCCAATGACACAAGGACAGGATGTTACACAGACCTTAAGACTGAGGAGCAGGAGTAAACCATTCAGCCCATCGAATCTGCTCCGCCATTCAATGGGATTATGGCTGATCTGATAATCCTCATCTCCACTTTTCTCCCTTATCCCTATAACCCTTGATTCCCCTTACTGATTAAGCACCTGTCTATCTCAGCCTTGAATATATTTAACAACGCAGCCTCAACACACCTTCGATAGGGTTAGAATTAGAGCTAGTGATAAAAATTCCCCAGAACCCTCAGAGAGGAGAAATTCCTCCTCTCTCTGTCTTAAAACAGGTGACTCCTTGTTCTGAGATGATGCCCTCTTAGCCTAGACTCTCCCAGAAGGAGAAACAAACTTTCCACATCTTCCCGTCAAACTCCCAAAGAATCTTGTACATTTCAATGAGGTCACCTCTCATTCTTCTAAACTCCAGTGAGTACAGACCCAATGCACTCAACCTTTCCTCATAAGGCAGTCCCTCCATAGCCTGGATCAACTGTGTGAACCTTCTCTGAACTGCCTCCAATGGTGATCTATCTTTCCTTAGATAAAGGGCCCATAACTGTTCAGTGTTCCAGCTATGTTCTGATTCGTGCCTTGTTTAGCTTTAGCCAGGCTTCCTTTATTGAATACTCCATTCCCTTTATGATATTGTAAAGAGATTGGAATAGACTTGGTGAATGGGCAAAACAATGAACAGTGGGTCTCAGTG
This sequence comes from Rhincodon typus, assembly GCF_021869965.1. NCBI lineage: Eukaryota > Metazoa > Chordata > Chondrichthyes > Orectolobiformes > Rhincodontidae > Rhincodon > Rhincodon typus. Next base: position 8,430,178 of record NC_063367.1, on the reverse strand, counting down.
TGAACAAGAAAAATATCATTTTGAACATGGATAGGACATAGATAGGGTGAATAGCCAAGGTCTTTTTGCTAGGATGTGGGGAGGGGGAGTCCAAAACTAGACGGCATAGGTTTAGGGGAGAGGGGCAAGATTTAAAAAGGACCTGAGGAGTAACATTTTCCTCGCAGACAGTGGGGTCTGTATGGAATGAGCAGCCAAAAGCAAGTGTTGACAATTATAACATTTAAACGATCTGGATGGGTACATGAATAGGAAGGGTTTAGATGGATATGGGCCAAATGGGACTGGATCAGTTTAGGATATCTGGTCAGCACGGATGAGTTGGAACGAAGGGTCTGTTTCTGTGCTGTATGACTCTATAAGTGATGTCCACAATTCCACTCCCACTTTTGTGAAGATACACTTCCTGAATTTTAAGATTTGGCTTCTTGTTCTGGACTTACTCTCACTTCCACCACCACCACCAAAGGGAGTAGTTTCTGTCTACACCATAAAATCTTGAATCATCTCAAAACATTTTGCTTTCCTTATTATTCACTCACAGGGTGTGGGCATCGCAGGCTGGCCAGCCTTTATTGCCTGTCCCGAGCTGCCCTTGAGAAGGTGGTGGTGAGCTGCCTTCTTGAACTGCTGTAGCCCACCTGCTGTAGATAGACCTATAATGCCCTCAGGGAGGGAGTTCCAGAATTTTAACCCAGCGACACTGAAGGAACAGCAATCTATTTCCAAGTCAGGATGGTGGGCAGCTTGGAGGGGAGTTTGCAGGG
>NC_063367.1:8389120-8424411 GCF_021869965.1 Rhincodon typus | reverse complement strand
AGGTACAGGGGTAAGGGTGTAGAGTGAGTGAGGTACAGGGGTAAGGGCGTAGAGTGGGTGAGATACAGGGGTAAGGTTGTACAGTGAGTGAGGTACAGGGGTAAGGGTGTAGAGTGGGTGAGGTAAGGAGTTAAAAGTGTAGAGTGGGTGAGGTACAGGGGTAAGGGTGTAGTGTGGGTGAGGTACAGGGGTAACGGTGTAGTGTGGGTGAGATATAGGAGGTAGGACGTAATGGGCTGTTCAGGAAGTCAAAGGAAGATCAGCCACAGGAGGGGGTTGGGAATTCGGGTTTTGGGGAGGAGTTTATTGTCCAGGTTTTATGGGGTTGTAATCAGGCGGTTAGTTGTAGACTTAGCCAGGAATTATCCAACAACGTTCTCTGAGTGATTGTCCAGTTTATTAAATCAGAACCGTCCAAGGTTTCTGACTGACCTGGACTTGGAGACTTTTGCAGAGAGTCCTGCGGACCGGGGAAATTTAGTTTTCCTTGGAATCTCCCTCAAAGTCAGTGACATTCAGGTGTTCCAGTCTAACGGACTGGGAAAGCTGGTTAAAGGATAAATATGGAGACAGATACCCCACTCTCAGTTAAATGGTGCCATGGACTCTCTCACCTACCTGAGAGGTCATTATGGGTCCTTGTGTTTTTAACCTCTACCCTTCTGGGGGTACAGTGCTCCATCATTCCTACACTGGAGTATCAGCCTGAATTGCAGGCTTTAGTCTGTGAAGCAGAACCTGAAATGAAAGAGAAGATTGGGATCACTGAACCAAACCAATGTCTGATCCACTTAAAAAGTTGCTATTCCAGTTTCCCAACTCTCTCTCAATGTCAGTGTCCAAACTACGCAACATTCCACATTCAGGAAGGTCACATTGCTGTTTTCAAATCTGAATAGTTGGCTGAGGTTGAACATTCTTGTCTGTACTGATACAAAACAAACTCTCTGTAAATAATCTTGTGGTAGTTTCCTTCATTTCTCTCCTGTAAGTGCAATCCATTTCAGAGTAGGGTCCCACTGCACAAAACGCAACAGAAGCTGGCTGTAAGTTAGTTTCAGGATTTGGACCTGATTTTTTTTTCCATCTCCATAAACCTGGAGTTAGTTTGGGGTCAGCTCCTTTGATCCACTACACACCACTGAAGGCCCCTGTGCAATATTGCACATTGCTGTGATGTGAGAATATAGTGATCTGAAATGCAGAACCTGCTACCACACAGAATGGTTGATGTGAGCAGCACTGAAGGTGAATCTTGATAGTCCCACGAGGGTGAGACAGACAGAGATTTGTGTTGACAAGGTGAGATGAAGAGGCCATGTGTAGAACATAAACTCAAGCACACAGCACTTGGGCCAAATGGCCTGCCTTCTGTGCTGTACTTTGTGGATAATTCCAGAGAAAAGCATTCGCATTCATTCAATATAAGGGTATTGTTAAATTGGAGAGGGTTCAGAAGAGATTTACCAGGATGATGCTGGGAATGGAGGGTTTGAGATAAAATAAGCTGGAAAGGCTGGGAGTTCTTTCACTGGAATGTAGGAGGTTGAAGAGTGACCTTATAGAAGTTTATAAAATTGTGAGGGTTATAGATAAGGTGAATGTCACATGTCTTTTTCCTAGGGTGCGGGAGTTCAAAACTAGAGGGCATATTTTTAAGTTGAAAGGAGAAATATTTGAAAAGGACACGAGGGGCAACATTTTTACTTGTGTGTGTGGAATGAACAGCCAGAGAAAGTTTTGGATGCAGGTACTGTTGCAATGTTTAAAAGACATTTGGATAAGTTTTTGAATAGGAAAGTTTTGGAGGGATATGGGCCAAGCGCAGGCAGGTTGGACTAGTTTAGTTTGGGAACATGGTCAGCATGGACTGGTTGGACCGTAGGGTCTGTTTTTTGTGCTGTATGGCTCTATGAATGGTTCGCAAAACACTTGTGAACATTCTGAATTGCAGTGCTTCTTCTAGTAGTTTAAAAATCCTGAACCATAGTGATTTGTACAAACTCCAACCAATCTCTGCTGGTGTTTATCCTCCATACAGTAGTCCCAATCCCATTTGCTGTCTTTGTTGCTATATTCCTTTAAACAATCACTTCACCCCCTACCCCCTTCAGCCAACCTTGACAAAGACTGTAGATTGCAATAGAATCTAAAGACCCTCTGTATTAAAAAACTCCTACTGACTGAAAGGCCATAAGAAATAAGCCCCTTGAGCCTGCTCCACTATTCAATATGATCATGGCTGATCTGATTATGATGATCTTACTCCTGTCCGCCCTCCATAATCTTCCGAGTTCCTCATTGGTCTTGAATTAATTCAGTGACGCTGCCTCCTCTGCTTTCCGAAGAGAATTCAACCCACCCCCCGACAAAAAGAAAACTCCTTCCTCATTTCCATTTTAAATGGGAGACCCCTTACTTTGCCGCCTCATTCTAGATCCCATCCCCTAGAGATGGAGAAAGGCCCACTCAGCATCTACCCTGTCACGCCTCCTCAGAATCTTTTATGTTTCAGTAAGATGACCTCTCCTTCTTCTAAACTCCAATGAATACAGATCAAAATTCCACACCCCATCCTCATAAAATAATCCATCATCCCAGCAAACGGCTACATGGACCTTCTTTGAGCAGTTTCCAGTGCAAAATCCCTCCTTACATAAGGAAATCAAAACTGTCTGTAGTGCACAGGTTTGTGATCTCACCAACGCCTGTACTGCTTTGGCAAAACATGCCTACCTTTAAACTTCACCTTCCTCGCAATAAAGGAAAACATTCCTTTTGCTTTCCAAATTACCCATGTGCTAACTCTCTGTGCTACGTAAGACGTTAAGACATAGGAGCAGATGTCGGCCATTCAGATTTGGCCATCAAATCTGCCAAGCCATTCAGTGAGATCATGGCTGATCTGATAATCCTCAACTCCTCTCTTGCCTTTTGCCCCATAGCCCTGGATTCCCTTACTGACTTAAAAATCTACCTCAACTCTGAATATTCTTAACGACCCAGCCTCAACCGACCTCGGTGGTAAAGAATTTCACAGATTCAGTCCCCTTGGCTGGATCGATGGTTTGCGATGAAGAGTGATGCCAACGCTGGCTGAGGTCACCTTGAAGGAGTCTCCTTCTAATTCTTGCCCCTCATCTGAGGCGTGGTGACCCTCAGGTTAAACCTCCCCCCCACCACCCCCCCGGAGTCGTCTCTCTCTAGTGAGAGAGCAGTGTTATGGTCTGGCAGGAAAAGGGAAGAGCTAATTCACTGGTGAAGAAGATGGTGAAGGGCTGAAGCTGAAAGTGAACACACCAAATCTGACCCACACCCTGATGCCAAAGTGACTCTCAATCAATTCGCTGGGCTCCTTGCATTGGATACCAAAGGCAACGGGTTTAACATTTCTAAATCAGTTTGATTGTAGCTAAATGCACTTCTTGTAGAATTAATCCATTCAGTAATAAGTAGCACACTAATCTAATTTAAATGACCGGAGCTGTGGTCTTTTTTATCCTGCAATTCAGAATGATGACCACCCACAGCAGCAGGTCATGTTTTCTAAGTCGATCCTGTTTTACAGGCTCTCAGCTTATAAGTCATTCTGTGGAGTGTCTGATCAGCCATGAGCCTATTGAATGGTGGAACAGGCTCAAGGGACCAAATGGCCTATTCCTGTTCCTATTTCTTATGGTCTGTTGTTTAGAGATGATTTTTCAAGATTTCAAAGCTTGACTTTTACACCATGATTTATCGCAGTCCCACACTCCCACCCTTTACCCGTAGCCCTGCTATTCCTTCCCTTTCTGTCATTTCTCCATCCTGCTTCAGTAGTTGCTTTTGGAACAGTTAGCACCTTCCTTTCAGGAAGCCAGTTTCAGATGATCACAACTCTCTAATCCTACCATGTCACACATTATTCTAGTGAAATGAAAACGTATGACTGCAGATGCTGGAAATCTGACCTATAAACAGAAAATATCAGAAAAGTTCAGGAGGTCAGGTAGTGCCTGCAGAGAGAAATCAAGTCAATGTTTCTGGTCATTCTGCTGAAGGCGTTAGAGAGTGTTCAGAGTAGATTTTCTCATTGTTCCAGTAAATCTTCTCCGCACCCTCTCAAAGACATGGCCATCCTCCCCAAAAGACTGCTCCTAAGATTTGGACACAGCATTCCAGTTGATTTGTAAAGGTGCACTCTTCACACCATTGTACCGTATGGGTCAACAACTCTCTCCAGTGTTGGGAGCCCAGAGTTGATCATCAGATTATGAATTTACAAGCCCCTGCCCCACTGGGATAATGATAGGCTGTTGGATCAGTCACACAGCACTAATCCTATAATTATAGCCCCCAGGAAAGCTACAAACAGTGGTGGCAAGTTATTGTATTCTTTTTAAAAAAATGAGTTTAAGAATTTAAATAACTTGACAGCCTGGCAGTTCCAATTAGTTATCCACTTCCTGTGCACATTCATGCATACTTTAAACCTCAAAGGTTACCTCTCCCCTCCCAAAGCGTCCCTGGCCATTTGCAAAAATGTAAACTACCATAATTCTCCAAATGATTCTGGCAGATTTGGACCATTTTCCTCAAATATCCAACTCCGACAAGTTGCATTTTATGGATTTTATAAATGTTATGCTGGTGAAAGCCGCGTCTGATCGAAGGCAGCTGCATGTTTCCCCTGCACAGCTGTATGTTTCCCCTGCACAGCTGTATGATTTCCCTGTGCAGCTGTATGCTTCCCATGCGCAGCTGTATGCTTCCCATGTGCAGCTGTATGTTTCCCCTGCACATCTGTATGTTCCCCCTGCACAGCTGTATGTTTCACCTGCACAGCTGTATGTTTCCCGTGTGCAGCTGTATGTTTCCTGTGTGCAGCTGTATGTTTCCCGTGCACAGCTGTATGCTTCCCATGCGCAGCTGTATGTTTCCGCTGCACAGCTGTACGTTTCCTGTGTGCAGCTGCATCTTTCCTGTGTGCAGCTGCATGTTTCCCGTGCGCAGCTGTATGTTTCTCATGCGCAGCTGTATGTTTCCCGTGCGCAGCTGCATCTTTCCCATGCGCAGCTGTATGTTTCCCCAACACAGCTGTATGTTTCCCGTGTGCAGCTGCATGTTTCCCGTGCGCAGCTGTATGTTTCATATGCACAGCTGTATGTTTCCCGTGCGCAGCTGTATGTTTCCCGTACGCAGCTGCATGTTTCCGTGTGCAGCTGCATGTTTCCGTGTGCAGCTGTATGTTTCCCATGCACAGCTGTATGTTTCCCATGTGCAGCTGTATGTTTCCCGTGCGCAGCTGCCTCCATGGTGTGCGCAGCTGCCTCCATGCTGCAATTCTCCCTCATTTCCACACGAATATCCCTCCCCTCCGAATGCACCCCAGCAAAAATAGTTGGTGCCAGTTTGGGGGCTGCAATCCTGGTAACCAGGGTTCTAGCACCACTTTGTTAAAGGTGGTGTCCTTGGTGTAAACCTACCCTGTACCTGTATCTATAAAGCCTACCTGCTAGGGCTCCCATTTCTCTGTAACTGATCTCAGCTTGTATTTCAGTGGCCTATTACATAACGCATCAATTCTGCTGCAGAAACTGTGGTAATTCTTTGGTAATCCCTGCGCTGACGTTAGTGACAAAATACCCTGAAGAGGAGACTTCCTCAGTCACTTTCCTATGTGAACATATAGATGTATTCGGAGCAGAAATAGGCCATTCAGCCCCTTAAAACTACGCTGCCGTTTGATGAGATCATGGCAAATCTGCTTGGCCTCACCTCCACATTTCCACTTACCCTCAATAACCTTCAACAACTTTCTGATAGTCAAGAACCCATCCACCTCTGATTAAAAGTACTTAATGACCCCCACCTTATGAGGGAAGAGAGTTCCAAAAACACTCAATACTTTGAGAGAGAAAACAGTTCCCCTCATCTCCATCTTAAGTTGGAGATCCCTTATTTTTTAAATATTAAAAATATTAAATATTAAATCATTTTGGGAATGGTTAAGTGGCCTTTGGAGGGGGGCGGTGCTCACGTTATATCTGGGATTGTTTAAAGTAGACATGAATGTACATAGGAAGTGGAAAAACTCATTGGAACTGGCAAGTCCCCTGAAGTTTCAGTAAAATCTCTCCCTTTGCCCTCACCCTCTCCCTCCGTCCCCCTATTGGATTAGAGGATTTAAAGAGACGGGGAGATTAAAGGGGATGTTTTGACTTCCTCAGGCACGGAATGGGTAGATCCCGAAGATCCGACTGTCGTGGCGGAGGCAGAGCTGCTGGGAGCCGCGGCGTCTATTGAAGCAGCCGCCAAGAAGCTGGAGCAGTTGAAACCGAGGGCCAAACCCAGGGTGAGTGAGACAGCGAGCGGCTTAGAGAGCAGCCCCAGGCCGCCACGCTTGTAAAACCTGCATCAGCTTAGTGTGAACCGTCCGTACTTCGGGCCTCCAGAACAATCTCAGCTAGTCACACCCATTGCTCCCCGGTTAGCGGTTGGTCTGGAGGAATGGGTCAGGAACTCTTGTCTCTCTGAAGCTGAATGCAAGCGGGATGTTTCCTGCAGGACGCTGTGTGATATGTTTGATATATTAGGTTGTTACTCGAGTCAACTATATATCAAACATATTGCTATAGTGTCCTGTCCTGTCTCCAAAGGTACAAGTAAATTATCACAGGCTCAAACAGCTATTGGAGACAAAACAATGTCGCTTGTAAACCGAGCTGATTTCTTGAACCGAAGACACATAATGTAATTAGACTGCGCCTTGTGCAAACTCACACTGTACTCCCGTGGTTTAGTTCACTTTTCCAGTATTTTGCATGAGAGTTGAGTGGCAAAGTAACTATGTCACACAGATTACACGCGCACGCCCCCCCTCTACCTTCTAAATTAGAATTCCGCTCCACTCAATCCGGCAAGCGCTGTGCGGTGTTTTGTACAGACTGCCCCCTTTAATCAAGTGTTTACTCTCCCTGTAGCAAGCTGACGAGACCCTCGACTTTGAGGAACAGATCCTGGAGGCTGCTAAGTCGATTGCAGCCGCTACCAGTGCACTGGTGAAGTCTGCCTCTGTTGCCCAGCGAGAACTCGTTGCCCAAGGCAAGGTGAGCAGGAAACTTTTTCCACTTGTCCTGACTTGTGTCTCAGCCACTTGTTCCATCCCGCCGCTGTATTAATGGCTGTGTGTGTCTCTCTCTGTCTGTGCCCACAGGTTGGAGCCATTCTTGCAAATGCGGTGGATGATGGACAGTGGTCACAAGGCCTCATATCTGCAGTAGGTGTCCGTTTCTCCGGGCTCGGGGGTTTAGGGGTATTTGAGCCACTGTTATAACTGAGCAAGGATGAATTTCTAATGCACCACCCGTGCAGTCAATTGGCTGCTTTTTTTTTTAAATATAGCAACCATCCGAAAACATCACCTTGCTCACTTCGTAAATCTGGTTGTAACGTAGACTTTAAAAACAAAATCTGAAGGAGGGTCCCGACCCGAAATGTCAGCTTTCCTGCTTCTCTGGCCTGGCCTGCTGTATTCCTCCAGCTCCACACTGTGTTGTCTCTGACCCCAGCATCTGCAGTTCTTGCTATCTGTAAAAAAAAATCCTCCTGTTCATCTTATCCAAAATGTAACGCACTCTCCCTGACCCCAGCCTGTCCCTGTGTCGCAGTCTGTTTATCCTCTTCCATGTCCTGCCTGAGGACTGATGAAGGGTAGAGTGATAGATGGACAGCGAGAAACTGTCTGCAAAAAGCCCTTCACTCCAATATGGAACCTGGCCTGGGCTCAGGGACCTGCTGTTAAAGCAGAGCGGCCCGCTTTCGGGAGAAAGCATCAGCATTTCGAATCTACTGGTTGTGAATTTAACTCCAATTTGGAATAAATTTGAATGATTGTCCTATCTAAGGAAACAAGCAGCTCGAACACTGCGACTCTCCCTCAGCACAAAGCTGCAGTTTGAGCTCAGATCTCTGGGCTGGGCCTCGAACTCATGGCCTTTGGATTTGAAGGGGTCACATAAGCACAGTTTTCACCACATGCTAGGGGTTTCAAGGCAGTGATCGAGCTTGGCAGAGAATGATCCCACTGGAATTTGAGAGTTTGATGGTTTCAGTTCCAATACTGTCTTTTTCATTCTTTATTTAGGAAACACCCTTAGGACAGAAAGATCGGGTCAGTTTAAGTAAGATTAAAAACATGTGTTTTCATTGTGTTTGGTTGTCTCGCCGAGCTGGTTCGTTGTTCAGCAGACGTTTCATTACCCTACTGGGTAACATCATCAGTGCAGCCTCTGCCATTATCAGTCCCAGTTCGATTGGGACAACACAAGGACCCTGGGATAAGCGAAGCAGAGACAAGCACAGGAATTCCTAGAGACCTGGTACTCCACGAAGAAAGCCATTAATAAACACATAGAGCTAGACCCCATATACACTCCATTGCGAAGGAAAACCGGAGGTGAGGTAACCCAGCTCAACAGACACCAGAGTTTAAATACCAGGTGGGAAAACACAACGGCGCTTCATCGGAGGTTGCACTGATGATGTTACCCAGCAGGGTAATGAAACGTCTGCGGAACATCGAACCAGCTCGGCGAGACAACCAACCACAACATCCACTACCCGAGCTACAAATCTACTCTAAAACGTGTTTTCTCATATTGAGAAGGAGAATGGATTCCATGAACTGGATCGTCGTCCATGGCGACGGTAATGTATGCCCAGCTGCCGTGTGAAGTCAAGAATTCTGACATCTTTCACACATTTTATTTTTCCTCTCTCTCTGTCTTTCTTTCCAGGCCCGGATGGTAGCAGCTGCAACAAGCAATCTGTGTGAGGCAGCCAATGCATCGGTACAAGGACACGCCAGTGAGGAGAAGCTCATTTCCTCAGCCAAGCAAGTGGCAGCTTCCACTGCACAGCTCCTGGTGGCGTGTAAGGTGAAGGCGGATACAGACTCCGAGGCCATGCAGAGGCTTCAGGTACCAGCTGTTTTCCCGCTACTGCTCGGGCAGATCTCAGCACGCAATGGGCGGCGCGCCTCATCTTCCCAGCGCGCAGCTCTCTGTTTGCCACGGTGCTCCGATCCGAAAGGCTGTAATCCCAGGGTGCCAACCACACCCTGTCTGTCCCCTTTCTGTGCTTGCATCACCATTTTCAGTTGGGTGGTTTACAGTTCTTCAGAAATTCACCCAAGGTCCTCAGACAGCACCTTCCAAACCCATCCAGAAGGACAAGGGCAGCAGATACATGGGAACGTCACCAGCACCTTCAAGTTCCCCTCTGAGCCACTCGCCACCCCAGCTTGGAAATACATTGTCGTTCCTTCACTGTCACTGAGTCAAAATCCTGGAATTGCCTCCCTAGGGGCATTGTGGGTCACGAAGGCAGCTCACCACCACCTTCTCAAGGGCAATAAATGCTGGTCCAGCCAGTGACCCCCATGTCCCACTACTGAATAAAAATAATACAATCTGAATATTTGGACATTCAATTTACTGAAAAAGTATTTACTGGCTTTAAACATAATCTGATCAGCTACAATATTTACATCAATACTGCTAACACAGTACATTGGTTGTAAATCAATTTATTGGCAAACTTCTAAATTCCCTGTCCTATATCACTAAAAACATTAAAAGACATAAGGGCAGAATTAGGCCATTCAGCCCATCGAGTCTGCTCTGCCATTCATGAGATCATGGCTGATCTGATAATCCTCAACTCCACTTTCCTGCCTTATCCCCATAGCCCTTGATTCTCATAATGAAATCTGACTATCCCAGCCCTTGAATATACTTAATGACCCAGCCTCAAGAGGCATGTGTACTAATCCCTATCCTCTGAGAGAATAACTTCTTCCTGATTTCTGTCTTAAGTGTGCGACTGTTTAATCTGTGATTGTGCTGTCTGTTCCGAGACTCTCTCACAAGGGGAAACATGTTCATGGACCAATACAAGAATAATTAGTATGAAGAGAATGTCAGCAAGTATCCCCAGAGCTGCAATGCAAAAGAGTAAATCCAGTTCCGATAGTTAAAACATCTGCTTAGACCCCATGTGTCTCAGTCCTGACCGCACATCTTGGGAAGAACCCTTGAAGAGGGTACAGAGCAACCTCATCAGAATACTACCAGTAACAGGACTTTAGAGTTAATGTGTGCGAACAGTTTACAAGGACCAGGCTTGTACTTTCCTGTGACAAACCCACAACCACTTCCATCCAAAAGGATAAGGGTAACAGATACATGGGAACACCACCCCCTGCAAACTCCCCTCCAAGCTGCCCACCATCCTGACTTGGAAATAAGATTGCTGTTCCTTCAGTGTCGTTGGGTTAAAATTCTGGAACTCCCTCCCTGAGGGCATTATAGGTCTATCTACAGCAGGTGGGCTACAGCAGTTCAAGAAGGCAGCTCACCACCACCTTCTCAAGGGCAGCTACGGGCAGGCAGTAAAGGCTGGCCAGCCTGCGATGCCCACACCCTGTGAGTGAATAATAAGAAAAGCGAAATGTTTTGTGATGATTCAAGATTTTATGGTGTAGACAGAAACTACTTCCTTTGGTGGTGGAAGTGAGAGTAAGTCCAGAACAAGAGGCCGAATCTTAAAATTCAGGAAGTGTATCTTCACAAAAAGGGGAGTGGAATTGTGGACATCACTTATAGAGTCATACAGCGCAGAAACAGACCCTTCGTTCCAACTCATCCTTGCTGACCAGATATCCTAAACTGATCCAGTCCCATTTGGCCCATATCCATCTAAACCCTTCCTAGTCATGTATCCATCCAGATCACTTAAATGTTATAATTGTCAACACTTGCTTTTGGCCGCTCATTCCATACAGACCCCACCATCTGTGAGGAAAATGTTACTCCTCAGGTCCTTTTTAAATCTTTCCCCTTTCACCTTCAACCTATGCCCTCTAGTTTTGGAGTTCCACCCCTCATCCTAGGAAAAAGACCTTGGCTATTCATGTCCTATCCATGTTCAAAGTGATATTTCCCTTGTTCACACTGAGACCCACTGTTCATTGTTTTGCCCATTCACCAAGTCTATTCCAATCTCTTTATAATATCATAAAGGGAATGGAGTATTCAATAAAGGAAGCCTGGCTAAAGCTAAACAAGGCACGAATCAGAACATAGCTGGAACACTGAACAGTTATGGGCCCTTTATCTAAGGAAAGATAGATCACCATTGGAGGCAGTCCAGAGAAGGTTCACACAGTTGATCCAGTCTATGGAGGGACTGCCTTATGAGGAAAGGTTGAATGCATTGGGCCTGTACTCACTGGAGTTTAGAAGAATAAGAAGTGACCTTATTGAAATGTACAAGATTCTTTGGGAGTTTGAAGGGAAGATGTGGAAAGGTTGTTTCTCCTTCTGGGAGAGTCTAGGCTAAGACAGCATCATCTCAGAACAAGGAGTCACCTGTTTTAAGACAGAGAGAGGAGGGATTTCTCCTCTCTGAGGGTTCTGTGGAATTCTTTACCACTAGCCCTAATTCTAACCCTATCGAAGGTGTGTCGAGGCTGGGTCGTTAAGTATATTCAAGGCTGAGATAGACAGATTTTTCATCCGTAAGGGAATCAAGGGTTATAGAGATAAGGGAGGAAAGTGAGTAATGGGTTGAAAGGTTATCGAGAGTACGCAGGAATGTGGAGTGGAAGTCAAGATGAGATCAGCCATGATGGTATTAAATAGCAGAAAGGGGTCGAAGGGCAGAATGTCCTAATCCTGCTCCTAGTTCTTACGTTTGCTCTCTTGATGCTGCAATTGGAGGTTGTCATTGAATAGAATCCCTACATTGTGGAAGCAGGCCATTTGGCCCATTGAGTCTGCACCAACCCTCTGAAGAGCATCTCATCCAGACCCACCCCATCCCTATAATCCTGCATTTCCAATGGTTAATCCACCTAGCCTACACAGCCCTGAACACTATGGGGCAATTTACCCTGGCCAATCCACCCTAACCTGCACATCTTTGGGCTGTTGGTGGAAACCGGAGCAAACCCATGCAGACACAAACGTGCAAGCTCCACACAGACAGTCACCTGAGAGTGGGATCGAACCTGGCCCCCTGCCATTGTGAGGCAGCAGTGCTAACCACTGAGCCACCGTGCCGCCTTGTGGTAATGTCACTGGGCTAGTAACAAAAAGTAATCCAGAGGTTTAGGCTAATGGTTTGGGGACATGGGTTCAAATCCCATTGTGGTAGACAGCGGAATTTAAAGTCAGTTACTAAATCTGGGATTGTGAATTTGTCTCAAAAATAGCGAGCATGGCAACTAACATCAACAGCTGGTAAGACCCATCCGGTTCACAAGTATCCTTCGTTACTCAATGTGACTCCATACTCATATTGATGTGGTCGGCCTTTAAGTGCCCCTCAAATGGCCCAGCAAGATATTCATCCTCAAGGGTCATTGGGGGATGGGCAAAAAATGCTGGCCTTGTCAGTGATGCCCTCATCCCACAAAAGAACAGAGGTTAAAGAAAAAAATATGCCAACCTTTCATGGCTTCTGCTGTCTGGATCAGTTCAGTAACTGCTGCTGCTACCCGCTTGGAATATCCAGATAGCTGCTGCTTCTGCTCTGCTGTGGGCTTCTGAACAATCTGTTCCAAAACAAAAGCAGAGCATTCCAAAGTTTTACAACAGGAAGAACAAAAAAACACAAATGTAAATCTCGACACAACCAAGAGCAACAGAAGCCTTCATACGTTTCCTCCAAACCTCCCCCAGTTGGAAAAGGTGAGGAACATCCAACCAGAATTGTCTAGCAGGCTCAAAGGGTTTGAGTTGTCTACTCTAGTTCCTGTTCAGAGAAGATCACCGTGGATTAGACTGATGATTCCCTAAAACCCCAAATGTTCCAGATGTAATGAGAGGAACTTAGGAGTCATAGAGAGATAGCAAGAACTGCCGATGCTGGAGTCAGAGGTAACACAGTATGGAGCTGGAGGAACGCAACAGGCCAGGCAGCATCAGAGGAGCAGGAAAGTTGACATTTCGGGTCGGGACCCCTTGTGCAGCACGGAGACCGTTCGGTCCAACTTGTCCATGCTGACCATACATCCCAATCTGACCTAGTCCCATTTGCCGGAATTTGGTCCATATCCCTCTAAACTCTTCCTATTCATGTACCCATCCAGATGCCTTTTAAATGTTGTAATTGTACCAGCCTCCACCACTTCCTCTGGCAGCTCATTCCATACACCCAACACCCTTTGCATGAAAAAAGTTGTCCTTTTTAAATCTTTCCCCTCTCACCTTAAACCTATACCTTCTAGTTTGGGATGACACAGAAAAGAGCTGAAGGAACACAGCAGGCCAGGCAGGAGAGGAGCAAGAAAGCCTGACCTGCTGTGTTCCTCCACCTCCACACTGTATTGTCTCTGGCTCCAGCATCTGCAGTTCTTGCTATCCCTCTAGTTTTGGACTCCCTACCACGGGAATAAAAAACCCTTTGCTATTCACCCTATCTACGCCCCTCATGATTTTATAAACCTCTATAGGGTCACTGCTCAGCCACTGACGCTCCAGGGAAAAATAACCCCAGCCTATTCAGCCTCTCCCTATAGCTCAAACCCTCCAAAACCCTGGCAACATCCTTGTAAATCTTTTATGAACCCTTCCAAGTTTAACAACATCTTTCCTCTATCTTAATATTTCCAAAACCTCATGCAGGCTCTTTTTCTTAAAAGATTCCAATCCTGTCGATGAGATAGAAGCCTTGACAGATAGCTTTTCTTTGTGGAGACAGTTTACGGACTTGCCCAGTCCTACAGCTTTCATCTAACAACCCCAGGGTCCCAGCTATCTTTGACAATATTTTTATATCTATATATTGTCAAAGACAATTAAGATCCACCTCTTAATCTCAACAACAACGTTAAAACTTTCCCAATATGTTTGCTGAGTTGGACACAGAGGAAAAGTGGTTCTATGGTGTGAAGATGAGACAACACTCACCACAAGGACGTGCTCCAGTAACTCCATGTAGCCAACAGTGCATTCAGTAGCAAAGCGTAAGGCTCGGTTTCGGACATCCTCCCCCACCTCTGCGTGGTATGCAGCTTGCTGACCGGACAAACAAATTCACATTTCAGTATTGTTACGCCTGGGAGGCAAGCCTCAAACTCTAACTGGGTGACCAGAGAGAGATGCTGGCTTACCTTGCAGGCAGTCAGCATGTCGATGATTGCCTTCCGGCTGAGGTTGGCTGTTGCAATCACATCATCCTGGCGACAGGAATTACCTGCTGCCACTGCCTTGGCAGTTGCTGTTGTGATGCCCTTTGTCATCCGGATAAATTCTTCTGGGGAGTAGGTCTTTGCTGGTGCCTCCTTCGACTGGAAAACCTGTTATTTGTGTAAGGGACAGAGATCATTAAAAAGGCACAATGGGGCAGTGAATCGGGGAATGTCTGTAACGCAAGTGGTGGCCACTTGGCCCATCAAGCATGTGCCAGCTCTTCGCAAAAGCAATTTAGTTAGGCCCAGACCCCTGCCATTTCTATATAGCCCTGAACATCTTTCTCTCAATAAATTGGTCCTTATTCAACTGCCTTTTGATATCCATAATTGAATCTGTCTCTATTACACTCTCAGGCCGTGTATTTCAGACCTTAACCATTCACAGCCTAAAAGTGCTTTACCTCATGTCATCTTGTGGTTCTGTTCTCAATCACCTTAAATCTACAGCATCTTGTTATACCAGTTGGATATCTCTATCAAACCTACAATTAACCCTTTCATGTCTAAAGGAGAGCAAGTTGAGCTTCTCCAAACTAACCTTGTGACTGAGGTCTCTCTTCCCTGGAAATATTCTCAGTTATAAGTCTGCATGTATATCAGTAGGGCAGTTGGCTATGTTACTGGAATAACAGTAGCAATATGCAAACAATTATTTGGTAGTACACAACTTGAACATTGCTGAAAAGTATTCTGTTTTGTTGAAGCTTTTCATCATAGATTACAGAATCACTACAGTGTGGAAACAGGCCCTTCGGCCCAACAAGTCCACACCGACCCTCAGAGCATCCCACCCAGACCCATCCCGCTATAACCCACCTAATCTACTCATCCCTGAACACTTGGGTAATTTAGCATGGCCAATCCACCTAGCCTGCACATCTTTGGACTGTGCGAGGAAACTGGAGCACCTGGAGGAAACCCACACAGACACGGGGAGAATGTGCAAACTGCATACAGACAGTCGCCCGAGGATGGAGCCGATCCAGGTTCCTGGCGCTTTAAGGCAGAGGTGTGTAGTAACATCTCTGAACAGGTTGATTAGAAAAATACGTTAAACGATAAACAATCCTAGAATTGGTTTTGTGCAATTAGAAAGTGTTAATTAATCATCTTGTTTGTGACAGGACATTTAGGAAAAAGTAACCACAGAATGATAGAATTCTTCAACGGGCTAGAAAGTGAAGTAGGTTGATCCAAAGCTAAGGTCCTAAATCTAAAAGGAAATTAAGACGATATGAGGGATGAGTTGGCTGCAATAGACTCAGTTACTTCATTAAATGAACATCAATAGGCAATGTTTAATACTTAAGGAATGAACACATGCAGTGCAGAAGTTATATATTCTGTTTGGCTGAAAGAACACCACGGAAAAAGTGGCCATGGACCCTTTCTAAAATAAATTAAGGACAGCATTAGTCCCAATGTGGAGTCACATAAAGTTGCTAGAAACGTAGCAAGCCTGAAGACTGTGAGCAGTTTAAAATTGAGCAAAGGAGGTCCAAGACTAAGAGAGGAAACAAAATAGACCATGTGTGTGAACTTTCAAAGGAACATAAAAGTAGACTGTAAGAGCTTCAATACCATGTACAAAGAAAAAGATTAGTGAGCACAGATTCAGGTCCCTTACAGTCTGAAACAGGGGAATTAAAGATGCAGAACAAACTAAATGACCTTTTTTGTTCTATTTTCACAGCTGTAGTATTACATTCAGCTCTTAGAACCATATTATAAGAAGTGTGACAATACCACAGCTTTAAGAGGTATACTTTGTCCTATTATTTTTGAAAAGAGTTTTATGACAGAGGTTCCGAGCTGTCTATTGAAAGATAATTAAGTAAACAGCTTGTGAGGTTTTCCATGTTTTTTTTAAAAGCAGGAACAATAGAAGCAGCCTGATTGTGTGGGTTAAGTTCCCATAGAACCAGGATTTTTAGTTTTAGTTTTTCAGTAGCATCTGCTGGGGTCTTAAAGCTGGATATAGAAGCTGTTTTCCCTCTCTTAGAGCTCTCTTTCTGCTGCTGGAGAATCATGTGAGAAAATCTATTTTGCTGAATTTGCCTTTGCCAAGGATGTGTTTATGGAATGTTACTATATCAGAACAGTTACTGTTTAGTAATTAAATTATCTGTTATTCTGTTAAGGTTTCCAATAGAATTAAGTTATTCTAATTTCTTCTTTTTTGGTGTATTTTAACAATAGAGTTTGAATAAAGTGTGTTTTGCTTCCAATCTGATAGTTTGACCAATCAAATTGCATCCGGAATGCGAAGCCTGGCACTAAACTTTAAATTAAGAAAAGGTTTGGGTCTAGGCTACCTTCTTCATATATTTTGAGGGGGTCTGGTCTGGTCCATAACAAAAGGATGTGAAGACATCAGAGAGTTTGCAGAAGTGATTTATAAGAATGGTTCCAGAGATGAAGAACGTCAGTTCTCTCTGGAAAGAAGAAGGCTAAGAGATCATCATGTTGCGAAGTTGGGTAGAGTACTTGTCAAGCGGGAGGCAGGGAGTTAGAATTTGGTGTTTGTAAATTCCATGGTCCCTTTAAAGAATGATGTATTTTTTCTGTGCTTAGAGATTTAAATGGATGTCTATGAGCAGCAGCTTAAAAGTTTGCAAGTACACAGAGAGCGCCCAAATTGAAACATTTGTATAGAAAGGCCATACAGCAATTCTTACCAAGACAACAAGATTTTGAATTCAACCAATCAATTTGAACCAGGCACTTAGATACCAAAAACCAAATAAATTTAAATCTGATGGTTTTGACAACATAGGACCAATCCCATCGTAAGAAATATTGATATGTTAATATTCCTGACAGAAGAATCATCAGAGAAGGCACAGAACATTCTGGAAGACATGTAACCTGGCTGTAATTTCAAGAGTCTAAATCCTAGTTTTTTTTAATATAAGTGGGACTTCTATTTATTGGAACAGTATGCCATTAGAATCTTGCTTTATTCAGGAATAGTTAGCAGTCAGAAGGGATATATTCAGGTTGTTAATAGTTTAGTTCATTTGTTCACTGTTAGAGTTAGATAAGTAAATTATCACTTGTTGATTTTAATGTGAGTGTCAGGGATTTATTTTATTTAATCACTAGAAGTTGCTGAATGGCAGGTTACACGACTTTTCACACTCCTTTTACAGATTATAGGGCAAGGTACTACTCTTTGGGCATTTTGGTTTTGGTTCTCTGTGGGGGAGGGGTCAATCTCCGCTTTATAACAATGAGCAGCCTCGAGAGAGTGGGCTAGTGAGAAACTGTTCCTATTTGGACAAGGAACAAGAATAAGAGGGCACAGATTTAAAAATAGCAAATGCGAAGCAAGATGGTTGTTTCTTTTCACACAGCGAGTAGGTAGGGTCTGGAATGCATTGCCTGGAAATATGATGAAGGGCATTGCCTGGAAATATGATGAAGGGCATTGCCTGGAAATATGATGAAGGGCAATGCAGGTTCAATTCACAAGGGTACTGGACGATTATTTAAATAGAAATAATGTGCAAGGATATGGGGGAGAAAGCAGGAAATGGGCTCTAAGCAATGATACTCATTTAATGAGTTGGTACATGCACTATGGGCTGAATGGCCTCTTTCTGCACCATAATACTTCTGTGATTTGATGCACAGAAGAAGACACAAAAACGTTCCTATTTGTTCTTGGGAAGCAAGGGTCTTTTAGGAAGGAAAAACTGAAAGAAATTAATATTAGGGTGGCACGGTGGCTCAGTGGTTAGCACTGCTGCCTCACAGCACCAGGGACCCGGGTTAGATTCCACCCTCAGGCAACTGTCTGTGTGGGGTTTGCACATTCTCCCCGTGTCTGCGTGGATTTCCTCCGGGTGCTCCAGTTTCCTCCAACAGTCCAAAGAAGTGCAGGCTAGGTGGATTGGCCATGCTAAATTGTCCATAGTGTTCAGGGATGTGTAGATTAGGTGGGTTATAGCGGGATGGGTCTGGGTGGGATGCTCTGAGGGTCGGTGTGGACTTGTTGGGCCGAAGGGCCTGTTTCCACACTGTAAGGATTCTATGATTAGTTTACAAAACATTGATGGAGAAATTAATGGAACTGATAATCTCCAAACCAGGGTATTAAATGGGGTGGCTACGGAAATAGCTGATTCATTAATGTCATCTTCCAAAATTCTGTAGATTCTGGAACAGTCCCAGGAGAGATTTTTGTAATGAATTCCAAAGACTTATGGCTTAGGCAGCTGAAGGCATGGCCAATGGTCTAGTGATTAAAAATAGGGATTTGCAAGCACTTTAAAACGGTCAGAAGGTTAGGAAGTGATTATTAAAATTACAATCAATACGAGTGGAATGGGATCACGTGCAGGTTTACGAGTGGGGTGGGATCACGTGCAGGTTTACGAGTGGGGTGGGATCACGTGCAGGTTTACAAGTAGGATGGGATCACGTGCAGGTTTGAACCAAGGATGGACAGTTCTCACATACCGCCAGCTCCTGTTTGATGCTCTCTATCGTTCCCTCAAGTGCCCTGGTGCCTCGTGTGGCCTCATCCTCCACAGCTTTCACTGTTTTCAGGAGGGACGTGACATTTGTAACCATTACCTGTGGAGAAGGAGGGAGGAAAACTAGGTCATTGTATTGTCATAGAAACACAAGGAGGCCATTCAGTCTCTCCAGCCTGCTTTGCATTTAGTTCATGATTCACCCAGGGCTCATCAAGATATTAACTGCACCCACCATTTTGACTCTGTAAACTTTGTACCCAGCAAACATCCAACAATCGCAATTTTACTCCTTTCAGTTGATGTTCCCCACAGCTCTCGCTTGGCCAACACCTCAAACCTCGAAGGTTTCTGGGAGAAACCTCCGGATTTCTATTCCCCTTGTGTCAGGGGACAATTCGTCACATTACCCCTGAATGCCCAGTTTGAAGTTTAATGTCCAACACGAGGAAATCATTTCTCTCAATCACTTTCTTTAAAAGACATCTCAAACCTTTTAATTAGCTCATCCAGTGATCCTCTTTGTGCAAAGAGCACAGGCCCATGCAACACATCCTCATAATTTAGCCCCTTTAATTTTTTTTAGAAAACCATTTAATGATAAAATCAATGCAGGGCAAATTACACCATTGTAAGGGTTATCTCAAAGGCTGGTAATTTATGTGGAATTGGTGGTCACATCGCCAACAACACTCACAAGAGGAGACAATCTTCCCCACTCAACACCCCTCCCACAGTCCCACTCTTCATCCCACAATCGGACCCCCAGTCCCACACCCACACCACAATCCCACTCTTCATTCCACAATCGGACCCCCATCCCCAGTCCTACCACCAACCCCACAGTCTAACCCCTCACCTGACTCCACCAATACTCACTCCCCTAACTCCACAGTCCCAACCCCACCCACACTCACTATCCAACCCTACAGTCCCAACCCCAGCCCCACTCACCAACACTCACCCCTCTAACTCCACAGTCCCAACCCCAGCCCCACTCACCAACACTCACCCCCCTAACTCCACAGTCCCACCACTAACTCCACTCCACTAATACTCACCACCCACCCTACAGTCCCAAACACTCACCCCACCGTACCAAACCCTCATCCCATTCCACCAACTCCCACCCAAACCAACTCTCACTCCTCCCAACTCCCACCCCTTCAAGTCCTGTCCCACCTCAAAGTCCTGGCTCTTCCTCCACTAACTCCCACCTGACCCTCCTCCAACTGACTCCCCCTCCCCGTTTCTACCCGATGCCCTTGCCCTGTACCTTAGCCGCGCTCTTCAGCTGGTACATCGATGGATCGTCAGCAGGTTTGCCAGCCGCACATTTTGTGGCGCTGATAAGGTCAGTCAAAGCCTTTGCCACATCCTTCACGGCATTGATGAGCACCACCTAAAGACCAACAGGACTGTCCCTCAGTACAACATTTTCTCTGTCAACCGAGCAATGATTAACAGCGGATCACTGAAAACTCACATCACCCGCTGCTGGCCTGAGGCCCGATGATCGATGATCAGAAAGATCCCGGTTCTATACCTGGTCTGCCTGAATTTATCACAGAATCCCTGCCATGTAGAAAGAGGTCTTTTGGCCCATCACGTCCACATCGACCCTGTGAATAGCATCCCACCCATACGCACCATATCCCTGTAACCCTGATAAAACCACATTGAACTATCAGCATCTCTGGAGTAGAAGTTGAACCCCTGAACTTCGACCTTGGCGGGGGAGAGCTGGGATAGATTCTAACAACTGTGTCATGGCCAACTCTACTCTGCTTCCCCATTGCAGGGCAATTCAGAACACGAGGTCATTGTTTTAGGATAAGGGGTGACAGATTTAAAACAGAGATAAGGCAGCATGGTGACTCAGTGGATAGCACTGCTACCTCAGAGCACCAGGGACCTGGGATCGATTCCAGCCTTGGGCCACTGTCTGTGTGGAGTCTGCACATTCTTCCCGTGTTTATTTTGGTTTCCTCCCACAGTCCAAAGATGTGCAGGTTAGATGGACTGGCTATGCTTAATTGCCCCATAGTATGCAGAGATATGCAGGCTAAGTGGATTAGCCATGGAAAATGCTGACTTGATGGGAATTAGGTAGGATGCTCTTCGGAGGGTCAGTGTGAACACGATGGGCTGAATGGCCTACTCCCACACTGTAGGGGTTCACTGAAGCACTTCCCTCAAAGGGTCTTGAATCTATGAAATTCACTGCCCTCAGAATGCAATAAAGTTGGGAGTGGGTGGCCTAGTGATATTATCACTGGGCTGTTTATCCAGAGACCCAGGTAATGGTCTGGGGACCCAAATTCAATAAAAAATAATCTGGAATTAAGAGGCTAATGATGGCCATGAATCCATTATCAGTCGTCAGGAAAACCCAATCCATACTTTGAGGAAAGGAAACTGCCATCCTTACCTAGTCTGGCTGACATGTGACTCCAGACCCACAGCAATGTGGTTGTCTTAACTCCTCTCTGGGCAATTAGGGATGGACCATACTGGCCTAGCCAGTGACACCCTAATCCTGTTAATTTATTTTAAACAAAAAAGTGCTGGGACACTGAATAAATTTAAGGATGAGGTAGACAGAGTTTGAATTAGCAATCAGGAAAGTGGAGTTGAAGCCAAGAATGAGACTGTATGAAATTGTGGGGCAGGTTTGAGGGGCTGAATGGCCTACTCCTGCTCCCAGTTCTTTTGTTCTTCAACCCACAGACCTTGTGAATGAAAGGGGCCAGCATCTATTTCCCAGCCATCAACAACAGATGCAGAATGTGACTGTAAACATTCACCTTGTTGTATCTGTTGGATATTTACCACGTTCCCTGTGCTCACATGGGTATAAATCACAGGCGTTCCCAGCTTACCCCACCATCAGCCACCCACCCCCACCCTCGCCCGGTCTCACCAGTATCACACCGATTGGGAAGTCAGCGAGGTACCTGTGTTTCTGGGTCACTGGAGCCGAGGCTGGTTGCTCCCTGCTTCACCACCTCTGCCAGCTGGGTAATGGTGTTGACTGAGCACTGAGCAGCCTGTGCCAACTTCTCCTGGCTTGAGGCAGCCCCGGACACCAGGAACTTGGTGTCTTCAACCAGGGCCTTGGCTGTTTTCAGGATGTTCTCTCTGTGGACAGCAGACACTGTTCAGTAAAAACCAGACCGCTCCGCCACGGTGATGAGGGTTCAAGCAGAAACCAGACACCGTGGCACACTGTCAAGCAAGGTCATTAAATTCAGGAGGGCCAGACAGAGAGGAAGTGAGAGAAGAAGAGAACAAGAGTGAGAGAGTAAGAGTGAGAGGGAGAGCGAGAGGGAAAGAGGGAGGGAGAGGCAGAAGGGCAGCGGGAGAGAGGGGGCAGGGAGAGAGGAGGTGGGGGCGTAATGGGGGAGAGAGAGTAAGAGAGAGGAGGATGAGAGAGAGGAGTAAGAGAGAGGAGGGGTATGAGAGAGACAGAGAGAGGGAGAGAGGGGGGAGAGAGGGGGAGAGACAGGGGGGGGGGAAAAGGGAAAGAGACAGAGCAAGAGGTGAGACAATGAGAGTGAGAGAGGGAGAAATCACAGGCCCTTTGTGTTTCTAGGTCCCTAAACTACCACTGTATGCCACCACCCTCCAACTTTCTTCCACATGACTTTTCTCTCCAAGTATTTCATCCAATTTCCTCTGGATGTCACCACCTCAATATTGGGCAGGGAGAGCACTGGAATGCTGAACCACTCTTTCCATGAACATCTCCACCTTGTGTCACCTTCTCGTTCTTTCAACAATGAACCAAAACAAAGTTGAGTCTGGTCCATTTGAGGATTGATCCTTCAGCAATGGGAAACCGTTTCTATTTCCCTCTACCTGGTTTCAAGATGGATTTTGTCTCTGGTTCCTCCTCGCTGTCCTGCAGACTCACGTGTGTCCCCTCTGTGAGATGCCCTTATCCTGGCACCAGGGAGGCAATGCACCACCAAACATAGAGAAGCTGGGAGATGCAAAGCTGGAGGGGACATTAGCAAGATTAGAGTGTGATTTCCAACACCACTAACCCCCTACCCAACCCTCACCAATTATTACTACATCAAATGCCACTGTGTTCCTACACTTGGCTGTATCCTTCTGTACAGTCCTTTCCTACTCAGTGGCAGGTTCAGTCTGTACTCTGTCATGGTGTTGGCACTCTCACTGGTATTCAAGGCCAGTTTATGTTAAGTACCACACTCCTGGACTGGTATTATTCCTTACAAAGAAGTGACACGATGCCTCAGCTCAAATCAAAATGTCTAAGGCCTGATTTCAACTTAACTCACTGGGTCGGAAGATTTGAGTTAAATTCGTGTCTTATTTACCCACTTAATCCTGACCTTAGTAAGGCAGTGTCTTAAGTCGGTCTCGGACCCACTGTGTTCCCACTGGGCTGGGTGAGGTTAAAATTTATAGTGAACATGCGAAAAAAAATCTCCAAATCTGAGAAACTGTGTTTACTTGGGACAGCTCAAGAGCCAAGTGGCCTGCACAATGGTGAGTCAAAGCAGACCTCCTGGTTCTTAGCCATAGAGTCATACAGCATGGAAACAGCCCCTTTGGTTCAATAAGTCCATGCTGACCATAGTCTCAAACCAGTCCCATCTACCTGCTCCTGCCCCATATCCCTCCAAACCTTTCTTATTCATGAGTTTATCCAAATGTCTTTTAAACATTGTTACTGTACCCACATCCACCACTTCCTCTGGAAGTTCATTTCACACAAACCACTCTCTGTGTAAAAAAAATTGCCCCACATGTCTTTTTTCACTCTTTCTCCTCTCACCTTAAAAATATGCCCATTGTCTTGAAATCCCCCAGCCTCAGGGAAAAGACACCTGCCATTCACCTTATCTGTACCCCTCATGATTTTATAAACCTCTAGAAGGTCACCTCTCAATATCCTACACTCCAGAAAAAAAAGGCCCAGCCTTTTCAGCCTCTCCTTATGAGTCAAACCCTCCATTCAAAGCAACATCCTGGCAGATCTCTTCTAAACTTTGTCCAGGTTCATAATGTCCTTCCTGTAACAGGGAGACCGGAACTAGACACAGCTCTCCAGAACAGGCCTCAGCAACATCCTGTAGAACCTCAACATGACATCCCCAACTCCTATAGGGTAGCAGCGAGGAACTCTCCAACTTTCGTTCCAACCTGTTTTGCATTTTCTGTGTCAGCATCCCCAGCTGTCTTGACCCCAGACTCTCCCGTCGCGTCTCTATACAGGTGATTGCATTGCAAACTCTTTCCCTTTCTCCTAAAACTTTGCCAAGCGCACATCGTTGACCAGGCGTTTCAAGCATTCTCCCAGCTCCTGCTCTGTCTGACCTCTGCCTCTGTAAAGCAGCCTTTACTTATGAAGCACACGCTTGAATCAATTGGCAGCGCAGAGTGGCAGAACAAGCTAACCTGTGGTCTGCAAACGACTCATCATTCTCCGCGTTGAGAGTACCGGCTGTGGCGAACATAATGGTGGTGTCCAGGTCTCCGATGATACCAGACACGGTGCTGGCTGCAGTGATACAGGCCTGTGTGCCCCTGTTGCCCGCTTGCAGGGCAGACAGAACCAGGGAGACCTGAGCAGGAAAGAAGGTCCATTCAGAATATTGCACCCACACAGTAACTTCCACCCCTCCACCAATCAGATTGGGCCGAGAAGCTACAAAATATCTCTCGTTACTAATTAGTCAGTCAGGTATGTCAGTAAAATCGATTACAGTTATTGCTCTTGGGCTCTATTGACCTCAGAACTCCTGTGATTAAATGAGCTGAGCTTTGGTGTCACATCGAGCTGATTTTAAAAGGGGGAGAGTCTTGTGGTATGGGTGGGTAGTGCTACCACCTCTGAACTAGAAGTGCTGAGTTCAAGTCCTTGACGGATGGGAAGGTGGGTTCAAAACGCAATGCAACAATGCGAACGTTGGAACTCCACAACTCTTCATGGATTTGAAGATTCAGCAATGATTTTGTTTGGAATAAACTGTTTCCCAAGATGAAAGGGACAAGGACAAACTGTTGCAAAGGAATTGAAAGCAACATGGCGATTAACCATGCCTGGGACTATTGGTTTTGAAGCAACATAAATAACCTGTCTTAACATGGTGGCTCAATGGTTAGCACTGCTGCCTCACAGCGCCAGGCACCCAGGTTCGATTCCACCCTCGGGCAACTGCCCATGTGGAGTTTGCACGTTCTCCCTGTGTCTGCGTGGGTTTCCTTCGGGTACTCCGGTTTCCTCCCATAGTCCAAAGATGTGCAGGTTAGGTGGATTGGCCATGCTAAACTGCCTAGAGTGTCCAGGGATGTGCAGGCTAGGTGCGTTAGCCATGGGAAATTCAGGTGATCGGGTAGGGGGTGCATCTGGTAGGATGCTCTTCGGAGGGTCGATGTGGATTCGATGGGCCAAATGGCCTGCTTCCACACTGTAGGGATTCTGTGAACAGCTGCTTGATAAATAGCTGTGTTATGCCAGAAGGACAAATGATTGGAAGAATTTAAGGAGTTAGTGGCAACAGGGAGTTGAATTAAAGGTGGTTTGTGGTACCTACACACAACAGCAGCCATACGTGTCAACCTGTAAAGTATTCTAATACACCACTGGCAGTGAGTTTGTGCAGGAGAGATTCCACATCAGGTGGGCTTAGTGTGGAGTGGGGCTGCACAAGCTATTGGGCTAGCAACCCATTTCAGGAGATGTTTCTACAGAAAGTCTCTAAGTACTCCTGGGAATGTGACATATTTTATCTGTGGATTCTTTAGCGTAGAGGCTGGATCACCAAGTATATTCAAGGCTGAGTGAGAGGGAATTTTAATCAATAAGGGAATCAAGGGATTGTCAGGAAAAGGCAGAATTTAGGATTATTGGATCAGTTGTGCCCTCATCAAATGGTGGAGCAGACTTTTTCCTTTATTCATTCATGGGCTGAGGGTGTTGCTGGCCAGGCAGCATTTACAGCCCATCCCTAATTGCCCAGACGGCAGTTCAGAGTCAACCACATTGCTGTGGTTCTGGAGTCACATGTAGGCCAGACCAGGTAAGGATGGCAGTTTCCTTCCCTAAAGGACATTAGTGAACCAGATGGGTTTTTCCTGACAATTGCCAATGAATTCCTGCTCTTCATTAGATTCTTAATTCCAGACATTTATTGAATTCAAATTCCACCATCTGCCATGGCAGGATTCAAACCTGGATCCCCAGAACATTATCTGGGTCTCTGGGTTAACAGTCCAGTGACAATACCACTAGGCCACTGCCTCTCTGTGATCTGATGGGCTGAATGGCCTACACCTGCTCCTGTGGTCTAACAGATAGGGTTGATGAGGAGGGGCTATTTCTGCTGACTGGGGAGTCTAAACGGGGTGGGGTTGGAGGAAATAGTCTAAAAAGTTAGAGTTTAACATTTCAGCAATAAAATGATATAAGATGCCTCCACAAGAAGGGTAGAAGTTTGGAACTCTCTTTCACAGATATCATTGTTTGGAAGATCCATTGTTGATTTTACATTTGTGGATTTTGTGAACCAAAGGTATGGGGCAGGGGTAGGTCTATAAAGTAAGGTCAGGAACTAAGGGGTAATCTCAGTGGAACAGGACTGTGAGCCTAAATCACCTCTTCCTTCACCAAAGTTGCTGGCTAACTGGCCATTACTGTCTATTCTGCAGTTGCAATGGGCTCAGGGTTTATGGCATCGATAGCTAACGACAGTAAGAGGAACAGCAAGCCTCTTTCAGGGCGGATCAGGGTGTCCAACAAAAATGTCTTTGCAATTGGCGTAAAACCGGGCAAAATGATGCATTGCAGCCCATCTCAAAACGTGTTCAATACGTTTAGCTTTCTTTCTCTGGCCATTGGAGAAGTAATCTTCTTTCTTGTCAGCCTGGGTGAAAGTTTTGTTTCTTTGGCTAAACACGTTATATTGGGCAGTTTTTGTTTTTAAAAACACAGGAGGTGAAAAGCAGCAGCTCCCAGCATTGTCACGCATGAGGGCTAAACTGGAAATGGGAGACTGCTGCTCCCTCACCTTCTCAGTCACTGCACGGGCACATTCGATGAGCTCTCTCTTTGTAAAGCTGTCGGTGGGACTGATCTGCACAGCACCAGCTTTTTGTACCAGGAATATACAGCCGTGACCAAGGTCCTGCACACGGGTCTTAATCTGGAATCCAATCTGTGGAGAAAACAGTGCAGATCATGACTGAGCCCTCCCCAACATTGTTCTGACTCTAGGTAGAGAAGGCTGAGGACAGCAACTATTAACCTGGGATCTGAAGCAATGAGGTCAGAGATGTAGAGTCATACAGCACGGAAACAGGCCCTTCAGTCCAACCAGTTCGTGCCGAACATAATCCCAAGCTAAACTAGTCCCACCTGTCCATTCCTGGCCCATATCCCTCCAAACCTTTCCTATTCATGTACTTATCCAAATGTCTTCAAGGTCAGTGCATCTGACACTTTTTCTAATCAGCCTGTTCAGAGATATTATTTGCAGTAGGTGTGACTTGTTCCCAGGTCTCCCTGTCCAGGGGTGGAGACACTACCACTGTTCCAAAAGAGGACCCCTGCATCGGACTCTTGCAAACAGTGTTTGAATATTTGCAGGTGCAGGGCATTCATTGAGGTTTCACTTTAAGAACACAAGGAGCGATCTAGTGTGCAGTGGTAGTGTCCCTACCTCTGAATCAAGAGACTCAAGTTCATGTCCCATCTGCTCTAGAGGTGTGTGACAACATCTCTGAACAGGATGGATTAGAAAATATCCAGTGGTGGGGTGGTAGTTTCCCTACCACTGAGTTAGAGGATCTGGGTTCAGGTCCCACCTATCCCAGAGGGTGTGACGTAGCATGTCTGAATAGGCTAAAAGACTAAAATAACTTGAGGCACACATAGGAATTCTTGCGAAGCAGTGCACCTATCTCTGGGCCACAAGGTCCAGGTTTGAGACCTCTCTGCCATGAAGACATCCAAACAGGTTTATTAACATATTTCTCTTTAAGAGAGACAACGAGTGATACAGGATGTAATTTGAGTTAGGAGGTATATGCTTCTAATGCTTTACTCTGTAAATAAATATATGACTGAGTATGGCTTGGCTCCTGCATATAATAATATCTGGGAATCCAGAAGAGGATTCACCATTATGTCAGCTGCCAACTTTTTCTCATAATCCCTCTTGGCTTCTCTTATTTCTTTCTTTTTCTGATTTCCCTTGTATTCAGTTTAGATCTCAGTTGTATCCGCCACCTGGCACCTGTCATAAGTATACTTGCTCTTCGACTTAACTGCGATGTCATTTGTCACGAGGGAGCTGTGGATTTGTTTGTCTGACCTTTCCCTTTTCAGGGAATGTACCTTGACTGTACCTGAATCATCTCCTCTCTCAAGGTAGCTCTTTGCTCAACTGTTGCTTTCTCACAAACCTTTGATTTTAGTCTTTCCAGCCCAACATGGGTCTCCACCAGTTGACCATGAACAGAAGTTGAGACCAATTCCTTTAGAGATGACAAGGCTGAGGGGAGAGTTGATAGAACTTTGCAAAACAATGGGAGGTCTGGATAGAGTGGATAGGGAGAAACTGTTCTCACTCATAAAAGAATTGAGAACCATAGCAAACACTGTTTTGCAAATGTAACTGAGAGAAAAAAAAAATCTTTTTCACTCAGGGTCGTGAGGGTCTGGAATGCTCTGGAAACGTGGAGGAGCCAGATTTGATTGAGGCACACAAGAGGGTTATTTTAAATGGAAACCATGTACAAGGTTATGGAGATAAGGCAGGAGATTGGAACTAAATCAAAATGCTCACAGAGACAGTGGGAATCCAGCAGTGAGCAACCCACCAAGTGTCAGTGACAGAAACTGCTGGATCACCACTACAAATCCAACAATGTCCTGGACAGAGAGTAAACCTTCCACTTTGCCTCCCGTTTCCAATAATTGAGGACTAAAAACAAGCCTTCAAAGAATACGATTAAAACATCCATATTTAAAAATTTTCTATGGGTCAGATTTTCCAAGGGGATGATAACCTCACACAGATTGTCCCTCAGATCCTTCTAGTTTTTTAAACAGGAGGGAGCACTGCATTCCCAAGAGGAGATTCCGAATCAGGATTTCTTGAGAAATGTAGAGGCATACCTCCGTTCTGATTTTCTGGGGAGGGTGAGCTGAAACACAGACCGATGTGGCAGCATATTAATCATTGGACTCAACTAGCAGTCCAGAGGCATTGGACTAAGGATTTGGAATTGTAGGGTGCCCCCGCCCCCGACCACTGCAGCTGGGAGAAGTAATTAAATTAATCTGGAATAGAAAGATTGCTTCAATAGTTTTATGATAACAAAATCACAATTGTCATAAAATCTTTCCGATTTAAAGTTGTCTCTAAACTGACCCCGAAATGGCCCAACAACTCGCTCAGCTACATTCAAGATGGCGGCCCACTGACACCTCTCTCAAGGGATAGGCAACAAATGCCTTATCAAAGAAACACATGAAAAGAGCTTTTAAACGTCCCGTATTGCTGGAAGCTGTTGGAAATTGAAACAGGTGAATTTACATGGTTGGGACTTCATCTCTCTCCAAAGACAGCACTGGGTCAAGGGAGTGGGGAATATTATCCTCTTAAAGGCCAACTGGAGATGGACAATACACCTTTGCCTTGCCAGCAATGCCCACAGGGTGAGTTAATTCCACTGGTAACAGAATGTCCTACCTCCTCAGTGTCAGCTGTGGCCGTAGCAAGGCGTCCTTGATGCGCAAGGTGGCCATAGTCGGTGGTCACCTGGGAGGCCAAGCCACCCAACTCCTCAGGGCTGGTGACAGATTTGGACATCTGTGGAGATAGCAGAATGGGTGGAGTTAATAAGTAAACCGAGAGGCACCGGAACATTTAGAAGGAAAGCAGCTCACTCAGAACGCAGACAGATCCACAAAAGGGGCCTGGAAACCAGCTGGATTTTGGGTAAATTTTCCTCACATCACAGAGGTGTTGAGATTTTGAAGGAGTGACATTACTGAGAAATATTTAACCTACAGCAACGTGATCGACTCTTAACTGACCTCTGGACAATTAGGGATGGGCAATAAATGCTAGCTTAGTCAGCAATGCCCACATCCCATGAATGAATTAAAACAAACACATATGTGTTAATGGTCTGGATTCCGATTAACTCTTAGTGAGGAATTTGATTTTTAACTCAGGCTTGCATTGCCAACAGGGTCAGTTAAAGGCATTGCAGCAAAGTCTCATGCATGCATGAGATGTGGTCTATACTTGTGTAAGTGTAAATATAGCATGGTGTATGCATGTACACGTGGGTGTATAAGGTGTAGTGAGCGCCTGGGCACAGTGTGCACTTGTGTGTGTGTGTGTGTGTAAATGTGCGTGCGCGTGTGTGTGTAAATGTACGTATAAATGAGTGCGTGTAAATTCTGTGTGCATGCATGTGTGTATATGTGTGTGTGTGAGAGTGTGTCTGACTGTGTGCATCTTTGTGGATGTGAGTGTGGGTGCATGCGCGCGCGTGTGTGTGCACGCGTGAACGTGTGTCTGTGTGTGTGCCTGTGTTTGTGTCTATATGCACATGCATGTATGTTTGTGCATGCATGTGTGTATACATTTGTGTATATACATGTGTATGTATGTATATAAATGTGTGTGCGCGCATGCATGCATGTGTATGTGTCCTGTCCATGCATGCATGTGGTGTCTGGTGTATATCTGTGCATGCATGTGTGGGGTGTGCCTGTGAACATTAGTGTATACAGCATAGCATGTCCTTGTGCAAGTGTGTGCTTGCAGTGTTTGCTGCGCCCATGCACACGTGTCGAGAGAGTCTGGTGTACCCATTTACATTTCATGTCCTGTGTGAGGCTTGGTGCCAGTAGTTATTTTTGTAGCGAAAGCATTCATGTTGAGTGACCTCAACGCTCACACCCGATTCTCACTCACCATCTCCTGAGCTGTGACTGCAATCGCCTTGGAATATTTCACCATCGTGGTTTGATAGTCCACAAAGTTTCCCTCAGGTTCCGGAGGTGTGCCTTCATCCAGCTGGAAGAGAGGAAACCAACACTAGTGAAGAGAAGACACAGTTAGCAAGGAATCTTTGATTGTGGTGCTTCAGGTGTTAAGAGAAGCTCAGGCCAGGCTTCCTCACAGAAGTTAAACTACATTTATTGCCACATGATGTTTGATGCAGTCATTAGGACTGAACGCAATAGAAGCTGGAATTGAACATGACGAATGGCACATTGGGTTCCTGTCTGAATCCAACTGCCAACACCCATTAGTGATACAAAGGGAAATTTATTGGGTCTTAACTGGTGCCATACAGCTCACTCAAAGGCAGAGAGTTACATTAGGAATGTGATGGCTACGTACGTTATCTCTCGCCACTGTTACAACATGGTAAAAGCAATGGTGAGGAGGATAAACACTGCAACACGTGCCCGAGGTCACAAACATCAACAGACCCAGTGACCGAGGTCACTGAATCAACTTGGTTTGAACCACTGGTCGGGAATCTTTTTTTTAAAATTTACTTGCAGGACATGGGCATTGATGGCTGGGCCAGCATTTATTGCCCGTTCCTAATTGCATTTGAGAAGGTGCTAGTGAGCTGCCTTCGTGAACCACTGCAGTCCATTTGCTGTGGGTTGACCCAGAATGCCCTTATGGAGGGAATTCCAGGATTTTGACCTAGTGACACTGAAGGAACGGTGATATATTTCCAAATCAGGATGGAGTGGGGCTTGCAAGTGGTGGTGTTCCCATGTATCTGCTGCCCTTGTCCTTCTGGATGGAAGTGGTCATGAGTTTGGAAGGTGCTGTCTGAGGATCTTTGGTGAATTTCTGCAGTGCATCTTGTAGATGGTACACACTGCTGCTACTGAGTGTCAGTGGTGGAGGGAATGGATGCTTGTCAATGTAGTGCCAAACAAGTGAGCAGCTTTGTCCTGTATAGTGTCAAGTATTGTTGGAGCTGCACCCATCCAGGCAAGTGGGGAGTATTCCATCACACTCCTGACTTGTGCCTTGTAGCTGGTCGACAGGCTTTGCTGGAGTCAATGCAGCAATATGACAATGTGCTGACTTGGCAGCTCATCAGAGCTCTGTACAATGACAGGACTATTACTGGTGGGCTGGACAGAGCTGCAGTCCCTGATACCAACACACTCCACTAACAATACAACTCTGATCAGAACCCACATCTTGCTGAGTTACAATGAATCATTTCATTAAAGGACCAGTCACTGTTTAAGAGGCACCTTCAACCCTGAGCTGAGTTTTAAACCCTTCATTTCATGAACAGATAGCTGAACTCAGTCCATTAGAATCAGTATAGAAGAGATTGTAGAATACAATACATTGGCCCACTGAGTGTGTACCGCCAAAACAATATATTGTTGGATGTGATTTTAGGTATTTGAATATTTAATGTCTCTGCCTCTCCACAGTCTCTCGATCCTCATTATTGATACAATACTGATCGATCTCTCTCAGCTTCGATGTGGGTGACCCCACCCTGAATTCATAGATTTGCCCCTTTACTGAACTGAAAGCACTAATCTCTCTTCACTCTCTCTTTTCTGCTCTTACCTTCCGTATTTCCTGAGACGTCTCACTTACTGAGATATCACCAGGGCCACATACTCCCAACAGCAAAACTGTTCTGTCTCTGCCCTGTGTCCCTATCAACCCCTCCCCACCACTTAACCCGGAGTTTGATTAATAACACTGTCCTCCCTGCCTCTCTCTCTCTGAAACCACTGCAAGTTCCTAACGCACACCACGTCCCATTCCCCTATCACTCCTGTGCCCACTTAGTGGCTCCTGGACGAGCAATAACTCAGGTTTAAGATTCTCATCCCTACTGTCAAACACCTCCACAGCTTCCCCCCTCCCTATCTGTGTAATCACTCTCCAGCCAGTACAACTCTCACCACTCCACCAACCACTTAAGGAATCCAAAGTTGTACTCCATTCTTCGCAACCTGGTGTTCAGCTGTTAAGGTGCCAAGCTCTGGAATTTCCTCCCTAAATGGTTTCTGTCCTGTACACACTCTCCACCTTTAAAGTGCTTTTTATCTTTTTGACCACACTCATGTGTGGTTTGGTGTCATATTGTGTCTGATAATACAGTCATAGCGGTCTACAGCACAGAAAAAGGCCCTTTGGCCCATCGAATCTGCCCTGGCCAATAACAAGCACCAAACTATTCCAATTCCATTTTCCAGCACTTAGCCTATAGCCTCTTTTCTTTGGCATTGCAAGTGCACATCTAAATACTTCTTTACTGTTCTAAAAGTTTCTGCCTTTACCACCCCTAAAGGCACTGAGTTCCAGATTTGCACCAGCACAGGGATGAAAGTTGTTTCCTCACATCTCCTTCCCCGTACCTTAAAGCATACAATACCTACACAGTGTAGAAGCAGGCCATTCAGCCCAGCAAGTCCGCACTGACCCCCACCAAACAGCATCCCACCCTCCAATCCACATGGCTAATCCACCCAATCCTGCTCACTAAAGGGTAATTTAGCACAGCCAATCCATCTAACCTGCATATCTTTGGACTGCGGGAGGAAACCATGCAGACACAGGGAGTGTGTGCAAACTCCACACAGACAGTTGCCCAAGGATGGGATTGAACCTGGATCCCTGGCGCTGCAAGGCAGCAATGCTAACCACTGAGCCACCGTGCCTCCCAATGTAAGCCCCTGGTCACTGATCCCTACACAAGGGGAAAGGGTCCTTCCTATCTACACTATCCATGACCCTCATAATTTTATACATCTCAATCATGTCCCCTCTCAATCTCCTCTACTCTACAGGAAACAAACCCAGTCTGTCCAGTCTCTCTTTGTAAATGATATTCTCCATCCTGGGATAAATCTCCTCTGCACTCTCTCCAGTAAAATAAAGTTTGTGAGAAGCACTGTGAGACAGTTTATAACGCATAAACACAACTTGTTGTTGTTAATGGTTGGTAACTGGAAGTTGTCAATAAGAGGAACAATTTGGGCTGAAACCCGCACACTTACTCTGTTCATTGCATCAGCGATGGCATCGACCATACCTCCGACCATTCCTATATCACTGGCAGCTTCATTCAGGGTCACCATGATATCGTCCACTGCTTCTTTCATGAGCTGAGCTGCCTCTGTAATCGCATCGTGTGTGTGCACAGCCTGGCAAGTCAATGATACACAATAGCATTACTTCCTGGCTACAACATGAAACGTAACACATCGCAGGCTTAACTCCAACTTGGAAAAACCTACTGCACGAGGATAAGGCTCACTTGAGGTCTTGAGATGTGCGTTTCACATCTGCAATGTTAAAGGGGAAGGACAGTCAGTGATCTCTGCCTGTCCCTGTAGTCTGGTTCATCACAACTGAGCTTCAATCTTTTAGGAATGCACAAAGAATTAGGAACATTCGTTTGCATTCATTGCGGGGAGATCGCCCCAGAGTTGAAAATATCTAGTTGGTAATTCATACGTTTCGGATATAACTTGTAGGATTCAAATATTCAAAGCCCTGAAGTAAATGTCATGCAAATGAGCTCAGAGTTAATTACAGTTAAATGCTTCTTATCTTCCCAGTTCAGTGTTGCTAGTGAAAAACCATGGGCTATCTCTCAGCTTGAAATAGACCAAAGAAGTTTGGAGAAATTGTCTTGAAACCCCATCAGCAAGAAAAATATTACTCATGTGGATGACAGAGTCAAAAGGTTATGTTGAAGATAATGCAATTTATTTGTGTTTCTATTTGAACCATCCTAAAGCATGCCACCTTGCCAGTAAGACGGTGATCAGTGGGGAGTATAACAGTGTATAATGTCATCACACAAGGTGCCATCTTAACAAGCACCTAGGTACAGAATCTTAAGAACAAGGTAGAAAGGAAGAACAAAGTTAAACATTGCAGTAATTATTGTATAGCGTTAAACATACGAAGTAAGATTGAAAGTTACACATTGCCTGGGTGTTTGCTGTCAGAAGCCAACAGTTCCGTATGAAAACAGGTAGAGGCAGATGCGCCCCAGATTTAGTCTTATTCAGGCTGCAACTTTCTGAGTTGGGAGAGCTAATGGAAGTGAATGATTGGCCTGCATTTTATAACACCTAATAGGGAAAATATTAACATTATCATTCATCTTGTTGAATGCAGGTCCTGGTTCCAGCTCAATTTGGAATTGCTGATGGGAAAAGAAGCTGGAAGATTTGTCTAGTTTGAAGCTACAGGAAGAAAGGTCCTAATAGACCCTGTAGCAGAAAACAGTAAGGAAGGAAACTGTGGAAACAGACTGGGAAAGCAGTCCATATGTGTCCAAAGCCAGGACCAGGAGCTGAAGAGTCTACACTTGAGCAAGGTCTTTAAAGAAAATGGGAATACTGAGGAAAATGAAAGTAAATTCCAGAAAACCATATCTTTCCTTTTCATTGGTCCCAGCAGAGCTAAATGAACCTTCAAAGTTTCGAAAAGTAGGACTGAATCTATAGCAGAGATAGTAAGAATTGCAGATGCTGGAGTCAGAGATAACAA
>NC_063367.1:8316843-8388720 GCF_021869965.1 Rhincodon typus | reverse complement strand
TCTCATCCACGCCTCCTTGACCTGACACAACCTGTCCATCTTCTCTCTAACCTATCCACCCCACCAATCCCACTGACAATCCTCACCACTCCCTATTTGCATTCACCTATCACCATCCTACTACCTTCCCCAAACCCCGCCCTCCCAGCTCCCTTCCACCTCCCCATTTCTGAAGAAAGGTCCTGACCCGAAATGTCAACTTTCTTGCTCCGCTGATGCTGCCTGGCCTGCTGTGTTCCTCCAGCTCCACACTGTGTTATCTTTGAATTTATAGAACCCATCTTTATAAGCTATGGTGTTATGTTAGTGGGCTTGCTTCATTTAACTCAATGGTAAAGTTTATTTTTATTTGGAAACATGAAATCTTTCAGTTTGGTCAGTTCAGTTTGGGCTGTTTCCATTTCTCCTTTAGGTTTTAATGGCTCCTCAGCAAGATGGGTAGGTTACATCCTTGAAGCAGCACTGACATGTAATGCAGATCACATCCAGTCTTCCTGTCCGAGAGCAAGCCACCACAGGGAGGTGGCTGGTTCACAGAAGGACCAGTGAGCCATGCTGGCTTTCTGTGGGGCAATCCAGTCACATACTTAGTCCCTGGACCCTCTGCAAGTTTATTTATTTCACGTACCCATCAATCATCAATCATCTCAGCT
This sequence comes from Rhincodon typus, assembly GCF_021869965.1. Classification (NCBI taxonomy): domain Eukaryota; kingdom Metazoa; phylum Chordata; class Chondrichthyes; order Orectolobiformes; family Rhincodontidae; genus Rhincodon; species Rhincodon typus. The sequence goes on along the minus strand of NC_063367.1, from coordinate 8,388,067 downwards.
TCCACCACCCTGATCAGCAGCAACTTGCAGTACTTTTCACTGCGTAAAAAACAAATTCACCCTCACATTCCACCCTATCGATAGTCAAACAGCACAGAAACAGACCCTTCAGTCAAACTGCTCCAGGCCAACCAGACATCCCAATCTGAACTAGTCCCATTTGCCAGTATTTAGCCCATTTCCCTCTAAACCCTTCCTATCCATATACCCATCCAGATGCCTTTTAAATGTTGTAATTGTACCCACCTCCACCACTTCCTCTGGCATCTCATTCCATACATGCACCACCCTCTGTGTGAAAAAGTTGCCCCTTAGGTCCTTTTTAAATCTTTCCTCTCTCACCTTAAACCTATGTCCCTCTAGTTTTGGACTCCCCTACCCTGGGGAAAAGACCTTGGTAATTCACCCTATCCTCATGATTTTATAAACCTCTATAATGTCATCCCTCAGCCTCCAACATTCCAGGGAAAATAGCCCCAGCCTATTCAGCCTCTCCCTATTGCCCAAACACGGCAACATCGTTGCAAATCTTTTCTGCACTCTTTCAAGTTCAACAACATCCTTCCTAAACCAGGGAGACCAGAACTGAACGCAGCATTCCAAAAGTGGCCTAACCAATGTCCTGTAAAGCCGCAATGTGACATCCCAACTCTTATACTCAATGCGCTGACCAATAGAGGCTGCCATATTTTGCCAAAACATTAATTCTCCGCTCTCCACAATTTTAGAACCAGCTAATGGGAATCATTTTTACCAGTCTATCTTATCCAACCCTGTCATAGCCTTGTACACCCTTACCCACTGGTCTAAGGAGAACAACCCAAGACAAACACAGATAATGCCAGGGACAACAGTCTGAAGAAGAGTCATATCGGACTCAAAACGTGAATTTGTTTCCCGCTGTACAGATGCTGCCAGACCTGCTGAGCTCCTCCAGCATTTTCTATGTTTGTTACTGCATCCACAGCATTTTGCTTTTATTTGAGAACTACCCCAGTTTCTCCAACAGAACTTCATAGCTGAAGTCCCTCACACCTCTGTCCTTTCTGGTATATCTCCTTGGCACACTATCAAGAAGCCTCATGTCATTCCCAAGGTCCATAGCCCAGTCCAACATGCAAGGCTACCTTGTATCCATTGACTCCACCTGCACTTCTCACTGCCTCAGGAAGGCAGTCAACATAAGCAAAGACCCCTCCCACCCCTGTTACAACCTGTTCTGACCTCTTCTGTCAGACAGAAGATTGAAAAGCTTAAACACATACACCAACAGATTCAAGAACAGCTTCTTCCCCGCTGTTACTACACTTCTGAAAGAACCTCTCAAATTTTAAATTTAATGTTGAACTTGCTCTTTGTGTACCTTCTCTGCAGCCATAACATTGCATTCCTCGCTCTGTCCTATTACTCTAATGAACTTTGTATGGTATGATCAACCTGTACTGGACACAAAACAAAACTTTTCACTGTAACTAGGCACATGCGACAATAATAAATCAAATCCTATCAAAAAGTTGGAATTGGACAGCTACGTTCAAACTCCAGCACAAGCTAAAGGTTAGATCTGATATCTTGATGCGCTATGAAGTTCAGTACCTGATCGGCACTGGAATATGAAGCATAATGAAATGTCCAATACAGAGTCGTACTGCAAAGAAATAGACCCTGTGGTCAAACTCATTCATGCTGACCAGACATCCCAATCTGAACTAGTCCCATTTGGCAGCATTTGGCCCGTATCCCTCTAAACCCTTCTTATTCATGTACCCATCCAGATGCCTTTTAAATGTTGTAATTGTACCAGCCTCCACCACTTCCTCTGGCAGCTCATTCCATACACGCACCACCCTCTGTGTGAGAAAGTTGCCCCTTAGCTCCCTTTTAAATCTTTCTCCTCTCATCTTAAACCTATGCCCTCTAGTTTTGAACTCCCCTACCCTGGGGAAAAGACCTCGCCTATTCACCCTATCCATGCCCCTCATGATTTTATAAACCTCTATAAGGTCACCCCTCAGCCTCCAACGCTCCAGGGAAAATAGCCCCAGCCTATTCAGCCTCTCCCTATTGCCCAAACCCAGCAACACCCTTGTAAGTCTTTTCTGCACCCTTTCAAGTTCAACATCTTTCCTATAGCATGATATGAATATGAAGCATAATGAAATGTCCAATATGTTTCTTATCTTGGTAAAATTTGAATTATCATTGAAGCTATTCAAACTGAAGTTGGAGTCAGAAAGCAGTGTGCAATGGTCTCACACAAAACCACTTCACATGGATGCAAGAATATACTAGCATCCTACTCTCAACCCAACAAACACAATTCAGGTCACAATTATTACTGATCCATTCCCGCAGGTCACAGAGATCCAGGATTATCCGACTGAAGTGATCAAAACATTCCGGATTCATAAATATGACAGGAAGTGTAATGTTTTGGACAGCAGGGTTATCGAACGAATGGAAAGGTGGGATAGAAAGGTTTCAGATGTTTTCAGCACCTGCCAGGTCAGGGGTTGGGTTCACCCCCAACAGAGAGGTCAACCCTCATCAAGTGGGGAAAGGCAAAGGGTCTGATTAGTGTTGAGGCAGGCTGCTGGATAGGAGGGAATTTCAATGGCATGTTCCTTGAATGGCCACCATCTGCTCACAGACTAATGGACTTTTACAGCCCAGAAGGAGGCTATTCGATCCATCATGTCAGTGTCAGTCAACAAAGATCTGATTACGCTCATCCCATTTTACGCTCTTGGCCCATATCTCTGCAAGCTACAACAATGCAACCCAACATCCAACTACTGCTTACATGTTACACGAGTTTCTGACTTAATTACCTTTTCAGGCAGTGAGTTCAGGAGTCCCATCACCCTCTCCTCTTAGCCTTTGATGTCTGACCATAAATCTATTGACCCCTCTATACAAACGAATTAAATGCCTTCCTATCCACCCTAGCCATGCCCCCTACCTTATACTACCAAATCCCTCTTCAATCTTTGCTTCTATAACTCCAGACCCACAGCAACGTGGTTGATGCTCAATTGCCCTCTGGGCAATTAGGGATGGGCGATAAATGCTGGCATGGTCAGCAATGCCCACTTCCCATGAATGAATAAAAAGACAAGGAAAACAGCCTCCGTCTGTCCAATCTTTCATCATAGCTCAGACCCTTCAGGCCAGGCACCATCCTGGTAAAAAGTGCAAAGGTTAGGACCAGGATCCAGCAATCACCAGTCAGACACAAGTGTGGCTTCTGTTCGGTCTTCCTCTCTCTCTCTCTCTCCTTCTGCTGCTTTCACATTACCACATTCAACATCACGGACAGCGGTGAAGAATGTGAAAGGTGGGGACTGGAGCAAGTAAATTTACAACCAGACAAACAATCCTGTTCAAAGTTTTAATCACCTGTTGAACTTATTTAATTCTTTATCTTTGGTTCTCTGGCAAGCCCCTCTCTTGTCCTCAATTCGGGAGTTCAATCTTTGATCACAACCTCATTTTGACTGCAAGATGAGGAGCATTGAAACTTCAGCAGATTGACACAGTGTCTTAGTTAATGAATGGAAGCCTACAGCGACACACGGTCACCGGGCAGTCTACGATAAGTTGGGCTAATTCACATCCCTGGGGACAGATCCCTGTGTAACTTACTGACGTAGAACCATAGTTCCCATAATCCCAGACGGCTGCTCTCCCATTACAGAGAGATGAGTTTAACCTGGGGATCACCACGCTTCAGGTGAGCTTGAGATTCACATTGATTCTACTTGGGCACCTTGATACCACAATTGGTCAAATATTGCTTTGATGTCGAGAGTCTTCACTCTCACCTCATCTGGAATTCAGCTCTTTTGTCCACATTTGGACCAAGGCCGTAATGTGGTTTGGAGCTGAGTGGGCCTGGTGGGACCCAATCTGAGCAGCTTACTGCTTTGCAGATGCACCCTGACAGCACTATTGATGACCCCTTTCCTTTACTTAGCTGATGATCAAGAGGAGGCTGATGGGATGGTAACTGGCTTAACCGAAAATCTCTCACATCGAACAACTTTGAGCAGCTGGGAACTGAGGTTGAAGGCCAAGATCAGACAGGATCCTATGGAATGGTGGAGCTTGACGGGGCAGATGGTCTCTTCAGCTCCTATTTCTTATGTTGATGTGGTCCACCTCATTCTCTCTCCATCTCTGTCTGCATTTCTGGGTTCACACTAGTATTTACTGCAAGCCTCCAACTCCAACCTTGATGACAGTTCCTCACATCCGAGTCCTGTAAGGATTTGATTCCAATCTGTAGAGTTTGGAACAAGGTCAGCCCAGTGGATCTTATAAAATATGAGTTCCCTGATTGGACCAGATTAACAGCCCCTGACAGACAAGAACAGGGGTCCAGAGGTTCTGTTCACTCTGAAAGCTGGCTCTGAGGAAGCCAGATCAGTGTCAAATAATATGCAGCTGACTTGGTGAGGGGGATACTGGCCTCTGTGGGGTTATTTCTCTGTCACTGTCACATCTGTTCTGATGAAGCAGCTTTCCACATTAGTGCAGCTGGTATCTCTTTAAGTTATTCGCTAAGTGAATGCAGCTCGCTGTCCATTGGACAGTCCGATCGCTGATTGAAATGATCGATTTGTGGAACACTATTGTTCAGTCAACGAGAACAATCCCAAGTTTTTGTTCACCTGTCGTTTTAATTTCCCATCTTGTTCTCACATTGACCTCTCCACCCTTTGCCTCCTAGAGCATCCCAGGAAGCTCGATGTAACCTTGAGGAACAGCACTTCATGTTTTCATAAGAGTCTTTACAGCTTTCTGCTCTCACCGTGGAGGCCCACAATTTCAGACTGCAATCTCTACTCCCACTTTATTTCCTTTCTCTTTGCAGCTTTTACACTTGTGTGACCCTTGCGTTTATCTTTGTTTACCATTTTGCTATTCATATCTTCCCTTTTGTTCCTTTACTTGTCTCATGATCACTCTCTTTTTTGCACCATCAACACTCAGTCTCTGGTGCATTGGACCTCTCTTTATATTGATAGGGAACAATCAACCATGCTATGCACCCTGGGTACGGGCAGCCGCCACTGGAGCAGTGATTGGAAAATTAGTTTCGCTGATGGGAGTGACAGTTGGGGAATAGGAACAGATATGGACTGTTGAACCTGTGCCATGGCTCAATTAGGGAAAGGTTGACTGCATTTTAACTTAAGATAAACACCTTGGCTCCATAACTCTTGTCTTAAAGCATTTCAGGTTCTGAAAGGCCCTATAGGATTGCAAAATTTTCAATGCACCCACAGGTAACAGGAAAAAAATCTTGCTGCTCATAGAGATGCTCAGACCATGTTACCTGCTTCTGAAAGCAAAGAAAATACATTTGCAATGAATTAAAAAAATTACAGAACCCCCAGTTGAGAGGCCATGTCAACATCTGGAATTAAAATCATGGGTAAATTTCTACTGGCCACCTGGCATCACGAACTGTTTTAATCTTTATAATGGATGGACACAAACAAACAAAAAGATTAGGAACAAAAACAAAGTTGCTGGAAAAGCTCAGCTTTTCTGCTCAGCATCCCGCTTGGGGACCCTACAGCCCTCCGGACTCAATATTGAGTTCAATAATTTTAGGGCCTAAACTCTCCCATGTCCCAGCCCCCCACCCCACATATCAGGCCTTGTTACCACATAGCCTGCCACTACACACCCCCTGTTGTTAGTCACTAACAGTCCCCATTAACAACTATTCACCCTCCCAGCCTGATCGTTAGCAACTCCTTTGTCTGTCCAACTGTCTTTCTCTCTCTTTGGGCTCTATCCTATCGATTACTCCCTACCCCACCCACCTCCCTATTTTCTGCATATAAACTGACGTTTTCCCAGCCGCCATCAGTTCTGAGGAAGGGTCACCGGACCCGAAACGTTAACTCTGTTTTCTCCTTAACAGATGCTGCCAGACTTGCTGAGCTTTTCCAGCAACTTTGTTTTTGTTCCTAATTTTTTTTTTGTTTGTGTCCATCTATCATTGAATTTGAAATAATTAAAGACAGGAAGGATCAACTTACAAAACTCCGTGCAAGATGCTGGCTCATTACTGACTGTGGTGAATGTAAATTACTCACCCTCACTGTAATATTCAAAATACGGACCCCCCACACAATCCTGGAATAATGATAAGCAGCCCACCGTTAGCAAACAGAAAGCAGGAACAGTCAGAAGAGCTCAGGCTCATAAATGACGGAATAAAACCCTGCTCTGCAGAACTGGAAAGCATCCTCCAATGAGGATCAAACATCCATGAGGTACCACCATCTCCATGCCCCCACACTTCCTGCCCACCCGACCACCACCCATGCCCTCACCCTCCCAACCCCTCCCCCCGCCCCCCACCCCACAGACCTGGGCCCTCTCTTTTTGTTCTACTATCCACTTATCATCTCATTACAAGCAACTGAAGCGCAACTGCTATTGAAATGTGAAAAAAAGTTACAGACAGACCAATAACAAACCTGAGGCCTAGAAGCACAAAAGATTTTCAGGCAGTGCTGAGAACACATTAGGACCCAGCCAAGCAGATGGGAGCAGAGATAGGAGAAGCACAGTTTGAAGATGCAAATCAGGAAATTAGAGCCATTAAACAATCAGCAACTTTGCAGGCTTTGATCGTTTCTTGGCCCTTGTTCACCTCCTCGGGTGCAATCCTAAAACGGCCTTCATGAACAGGACGCACAATAGCCCATCAAACAGCGACTTTTAGCATTTCTGCACAAAACTATTCACAGGCAAACTCAACTTCAAGTTTTCCAACATGCAAGTTCAGAATGTAGGAAATTGGAAATCTATAAAGGGTGGCAAAGGAAGAACAAGAGTAAGCCACTTGGCCCGTTTAGCCTGCTGTGCCATGCCACAGGAACAGGTTTTCTGGTGCCTACCACATTCCAATTTATGTCTTTGACAGCACCACAGAATGAAGTTCAAATATGTACCAATATTTACAAAAGCTGTAGCTCAGTAAATGGAGAATGAAATATGAATCTTCACCACAGTACTGCTGCAGGATAACCATCAAAACGTCCATTAATGGGGCTCTAAATAGAGAAAAGTCACTGTGTTGAGACGATGTTCATCAGTGAATAAATTAACTGAGCCCAAAGTATCTGCACTCAAATTTTTTAACAAAGTCCTTCAGTGATTTTCAGTTGAGCTGTTGCACTCATGAAATTTTCAGGGGGCAGTCATACTGAACGTAATGTGGAAACCGGTTAAAATCAAAGAGTCCACATCAGCTCACAATATTCACAGTCAATGTTGTAGTCATGAATGGCTAGTCAGACGCCTGACAACAGAAACACAGCAGTAAGAGGCTGGGGGGAGTTGGGGGGTAGGTGGCACGGTTTACAAGGCAAACTTAATACGACAAGAAATAAATTCACACAGCCGTGAGGAACAACTAAACGCTCGTGAAAGGGAATCAAAAATGAGCTGCGCACAACATGAGGAAAAATCAAACAATGAAATACTCCAGGAGCCATGGTCTGGAATCTGTTCACACAGCTGGTCACTTAGTGGGATTTTGGTTATTGTTCTAGTGAAGAAGGGCTGCTGTTTGTCTGATCGCCTGACTGTTGGGGATTATTTTGCCAAAATTCTAAAACCGCACGGGGAATTCCAAGAAGAAAGCCACCCAAGAAATTCTACAGTCATGCACAAACCTCACTCGATGTACTGCCTCCTGCTGGTGGGGCACAGTTTGCATTCATAATTCAAAAGCAACTTGTGATGGACATTCTCTCCAAAAAGTCAAAGGTCTTCTGTTCTGGATTCTGCACTCAAATGGGATGTTGGCTGTGCGGACCTAAACCATCACCTTACCCCATGAGGGTCTTTGTCTGCTGCTTGTTCTGTCCAACAATAGGCTGGAGAGGTGGGCTCACAGACTGCAAGAGTCCAAAAGAAGAAACGTGGCTTATCATTAAGCTCAGGGTGGATGTCTGGAACCTGTGTACAAACCTTCAGAGAAGCAATTACGTCGGAGGGAGCAGGAAGTAATGGATTGACTGGGACAGTTTATCAATGACACACTTGCGATTGAATTTATGAGGTCTACATGTCACTTACAAGCTGTGTCCAACTTCATTAAAGTCGGAGAGTCAAATTGATGTGTGACAGAAACAAAATTCAGCCGGTACTTGGTTGGAAAGACCATCCTATTGCAATTTCGAATGAAGTGGTGCTTTGGCAGAAAGTTAAACACCAACAAATCCAGTATTTCTCCAAATAGAAAACAATAATTTATACTTTAGCATCAGGCAACTGGCCAACATATCTGGCTTAATTGAAAATGCAGCAATGGATAAGTATACCCCATAGCAGAGATTTTACTTCTTCAGACTTCCTAAATACCTGCACTGACAAGGAGTACAGGTTTCTTGTCTTATTACATGGTTAAAGCATCTGCAACGTTATCTCTCAATTTACTGGTTACCATTTAAGGAGAAAAGCTGACCCTCTATTCCTCAGGGTGTAATTCCCCTCTGCCCCAACCCTTCCCCATAGTCATAGAGATATACAGCACAGAAACAGACCCTTCGGTCCAACTCGTCCATGCTGACCAGGTATCCTAAATCAATCTAGTCCCATTTGCCAGCGTTTGGCCCGTATTCTTTCCTATTCATGTATCCATCCAGTTGCCTTTTAAATGTTGTAATTCTACCAGCCTCCATCACTTCTTCTGGCAGTTCATTCCATACACACACCACCCTCTATATGAAAAGGTTGTCCCTTATGTCTCTTTTAAATCTTCCCCTCTCACCTTAAACCTTTGCCCTCTAGTTTTGGACTCTCCCACCCTGGGGAAAAGACCTTGACTATTCACCATATCCATGTCCCTCATAAGTTTACAAACCTCTATAAGGTCACCCCTCAGCCTCTGACGCTGCAGGGAAAATAGCCCCAGCCTATTCAGCCTCTCCCTATAGCTCAAACCCTCCAACGCTGGCAACTTCTGTGTAAATCTTCTCTGAATCCTTTCAAGTTTGACAACATCTTTCCTCTAGCGGGGCAACCAGAATTGAACACAGTATTCCAAACGTGGCCTAACCAATGTCCTGTACAGCCACAACAACTATCCTGTGTACCTGTGACACCATCTTCAAAGAACTATGAACTTGCACTAAGGTCTCTTTCCTCAGGACCTTACCAGTAAGTGTATAAGTCCTGCCCTGATTTACCCTACCAAAATGCAGCACGTCACATTTACCTAGATTAAACTCCATCTGTCACTCCTCGGCCCATCTGATCAAAGTCCTGTTGTACTCTGAGGTAACCTTCTTCGCTGTCCACTACACCACCAATTTTGGTGTCATCTGCAAACTTACTAACCATCCCTCCTATGTTTACATCCAAATCATTAATATAAATGACACAAAGCAATGGACCCAGCATCGATCCTTATGGGACACTGCCGGTCACAGGCCTCCAGTCTCCCACCACCACCCTCTGCCTTCTACTTTTGAGCCAACTTTGTATCCAAATGGTTGGTCCTCCCTGTATTCCATGTGATTTAACCTTGTTAGCCAGTCTACCATGTGGAATCTTGTCGAACACCTTACTGAAGTCTATCTAGGCAACATCGCTCTCAATGTGAATTGAAAAGATTGATTAGGTTCATGCTAATTTTATTTCCAGAAATAAAATCTCATGAGACCCTCCGCAATATGAAAGGGTTTAACACTGTATATAAAGCATATTTCAGCTTATTTTTGTGAAGAGACCAGGATAGAGGCCATAGATACAAATGTAGACCCTAATGAAGCCAATGAAGAATTGGGAAGAAATTTCCTTAGTGTGAATAAATGTGGGCCTTTACTCTTCTTTCCCTCCTCATGGCCAGCGACATTCCCCTTGCTCCATCCCAGTGTCTCTCCAACCTTGACCGTTATCAGGGCACGGGAGCAGGCCCAATGACTGAATTGGCCTCACTTCATCCCTCAGGACGTGGCTCCACCCATCACCTCCCTCAACGATGATCAGGAATGGGGTATCAAACCTTTGCCCATGCCCCACTGCTCGCTGTGTTATTATGGGTGGGAAGGACTGCTGGAGGTTCCATCACATGAATCCAACACCACTGGTCACCCAAAGCACCCGAAGTACCCCAGTGGCTAAGGCAAACAGTTCTTTATATTTTTTTAATTTCTCGTGGCGTCGTTGACAAGGCCGGTATTTGTCTCCCATCCCTAATTGCCCCTGGTCTTCTTAGGCACTTCAGGGAACAGTTAAGAGTCAACGACATTGTGGAGTCACATGTAGACCAGACCAGGTAAAGATGGCTGATTTCCTTCCCTAAAGGGCTTAGTGAATCAGTTGGAGTTTATGAAAATCAATGATAGTTTCATGGCCGCCATCACTGAAATGTATTAACTGAATTTAAATTCCATGATGGGGTTTAAACCTGTGTCCCTGAAATACTAGTCCATTGGCATTATAATTATGCCACCACCTTCCTCTTTAGGAGAAATTGTTTAATCACAAAATCCTCTCTCTGATCTTTTTGTAATTGATATAATATGAAAGAACCTCATGCTGTTTAATGCCTCGATGACCTTCCTTTCAGTTATTGATTCTGTCAGTGTCCTGGAGGTTAACCTCTCGCCCAGGGAGGCTCCAGGTCAAAGCTGGAGTGTACACCTCACCAATAACCACAGCAATTGTCTAAACCATGAAACACCTCTCCGAAGTAAAGAGAAACTACCTGTGCTGCAGCATGCAAAATGTAGCGATCCACATGAAATGAAAACTGTTTACAAGTTAAAGCTGGGATAAGCAAACTGTCCTCTATGTCTCAGCTTACCTTGGGGTTACCACCACCTTCTTTGGCAGCATAGAGCATTTGCAATGCAGACTCTGCCAGGGTCTTGGTTTGGTCCAACACGGTCATCTGCTGCTGGTGGTCAAGAAGCTTTGATGCCACACCGATAGAGGCCAGGGTCAACGGTTCAAAGTAACTGGCCAGCTGAGTGACCTGGATGTGACAAGAGAGAGAGAAGGAGATATGTTTACACAAACAGGAATTCCACACAGGGATCGAGGGGAGGAGCGACAGATCTACTCACTTTGTATCCCGCAGCGGCACGCTCGCAGGTCAAAGGACCAATCATTCAGGACTGAGAGGAAGAGAAATATCTTCAGCTCACAAGATCATGAGTCTTCGGAATTGCCCACCTCAGAGAGGATGCTCAGTTGATGAGGATGTTTAAAATAAATTTTTTTTATTGCTTAGGGAATTTGAGGATAGAGGGAGCATGGAGGTGTGTGGAGATCAGTCATGATCTTATTGAATGGTGAAGCAGACATTTGGGGCTGAATGGCCTCCTATTTCTTCCATCCTTACCTTATGGCCAAGCTGTGCAGCTTCTCCACGAGCTGCCGTGGTTATCGGGTCAATCAGGTGCCCAATTTCCTGCACGGTGGAGCTCATCTGTTCCTGCAAGGCCTGCCGAACAGAGAATAATCCAGAAAAAGCATTTAGAGTGGAGAGCAGAACATAGGCAACACCGTTCAGGGCAGCAAAAACTGCCCGCTTCCGTTTCGAGATAAGCTTGGTCAGCCCAAAATGAATATTTGATCGAATTGTAACCTTTCAATCCCATCCCAAATATTCCAGGCTCAGACTGTGCTGTTCTCTGACCTCCATTTCGTACAATCATAGAATCCCCATAGTGTGGAAAGAGGCCATTGGGCACAACAAGTCTGCACTGACCCTCTCACGAGCATTCCACCCAGATCCACCTCCCCCTTACCCCATCTCTGAACCCTGTGTTTCCCATGGCTAACCCACCCAGACCGCACCTCCCTGGACACTATGGGCAATTTAGCATGGCCAATCCATCCAAACCTGCACATCTTTGGACTGTGGGAGGAAACCGAAGCACCCGGAGGAAACCCACGCAGACACAGGGAGAATGTGCAAACTCCACACAGACAGTCACCTGAGGGTGGGATTGAATCCGGGTCCCTGGTGCTGTGAGGCAGCAGTGCTAACCACTGTGCCACCATGCTGACCCCAAATAGAATCCCTACAGCATGGAAGCAGGCCATTCAGCCCATCAAGCCCACACCAATCCCTCTGAAGAGCATCCCAACCATTCCACAACCCTACCCTATCCCTGGGACCCTGCATTTCCCATGGCTAACTCACCTAGCCTGCACATTCCTGGACACTATGGGGCAATTTAGCATGGCCAATCCACCCTAGCCTGCACATCCCTGGACACTATGGGCAATTTAGCATGGCCAATCCACCCTAGCCTGCACATCCCTGGACACTATGGGGCAATTTAGCATGGCCAATCCACCCTAGCCTGCACAGCCCTGGACACTATGGGGCAATTTAGCATGGCCAATCCACCCTAGCCTGCACATCCCTGGACACTATGGGCAATTTAGCAGGGCCAATCCACCCTAGCCTGCATATCTTTGGACTGAGAGAGAAAACAGGAGCACACGGAGGAAACCCAACAGACACATGGAGAATGTGATCCTCACCATCACTAGGCATGTCCACTGCCATTCTACAACCCATCCACACTCCCTGTCTGCGGCCCATCCATCTCCAGTCCGTACTCTCAACTTTAACACGTCAACTCTTCCAATGATTTCTGGGCTAGCTGCCCCTCTTCCTCAAGCTCTGGAAACTCAAGACCGTCCAGACCTTTCCTCTCCATGTGCCACTTGCCTATCGCCTTAACCTGCCTTCCAGAATCTGCATTCACCATCACTCCCTCAGCTACAATAACACAGCACAGTGTAAGGCTGTTTGCTCCATCTGCCTGTACCAGCTCCATGACAGAACTCCTAATCAGTCTCATTACCCTACACTTACTTTACAAACCCCATGAACATTCCTTTTCCCAAATTTATTCTTAAGTATTAGGAACAGTGATGACAGCTCTAAGTCGGGATGGTGTTTGGCTTCGAGATGAGTGCCCTGACTTGAAACTGTATCACTGTTCTTAAATATTCAAAAGTATATAGTCAGAGAACCAGAAGCGACAGATTTCAGGGTAGCTTTCAGGTAAGCTCAGTGAGCATGGGTAATAGGTACAGATATGGGAGTGAATACTCAGTCAAACTCTATACTTCAATGCCATTCCGTCTATCTTGGCTCAAATAAGTTGTTTCTTACTCTCAATGGATTCCAGCTCAGGACATTGCAAGTTTTCACTCTTGCACCACAAGGGGGCACACCATTCTGATTTGGAATTGCCAATCCTTCACTGTCTCGAGCTCACAATCCTGGGATGCTCTCCATCACAAGGGATTGATTCACTCAGTTGAGTAAATGACTTTAGCGTGCAGTGCAGAATAAATCCAACACCGTAGCTTCAATCCTCAAGCCAGCAGGTTGTTCATGCCCCTTCTCCATACCCCTATGCTGGTGGAACTGGTTACCCCCCCTACTCACAATGAACTGATCCTCTCTACATGGAGAGAGATACTAAGGGTCCTTTGTTGATTCTGGCTCCATATCCCCACCGACAGCAAGGTGGGTGTATCACCCCCACTCCAAATGGACTGTAGCGGTTCAGTAAACCATTCCATTGCCACCTGCTCAAGGGCAACTAGGGATAGTCAACAAATGTTGGCCAGCACATGTCCCCAAGAATGAATAAGGGAGAGAACAAAAATCACATTCTCCTTTTGGAAGTTACTATTAATCTGTTTGGTGTGTCCCAAGGTTACTGCGATGACCCTTTCCTCATGCCACCTTCTGGTCCTGCTGCCAGTTGTGGTAAATTCATGGTAAATTGTGCACACTCTCAGATTGCCAAACCTTCGGCCACTGGGCATAGTTTTACTCCACTTACTCCTCATGATGCTGAACAATCTTGATTGAATGCTCTCAGGGGAGTAATCCCCGTTTTCCCAGTGTCTTCACAGAACTGTGGTCTCTTAGCCCCGTACTAATACGGTAAATCTCCCATGCACCCTCTCTAAGCCTTTGACTGGCATCGTCAAGTGTCATGCCCAAAACTGAACGCAATGCTCAACCAGAGTAATTGATATGGTTTTAGCAAATCCTTATGTTTGCACTGCACTTCTCAATATAAAGTTCAACTGCAAACATTCACAATAGTTCAGGTTATCGATCTCTGGTGTTCTAGTTGTGCTAACACCAACAACATCCATTAAATAGAAGCAGACTGCAACTTAAAACAGAGCTTAAGATCATAAGCAAAAGGAGCTAGAGTAGCCAGCGACATCCTCATCCATAAATGAATAACAAAAAATACCTCTTTCTGTACCCCATCAAAAAGGCGAGAACCTATGAAAAGCACGGAGTCCAGGCACTGCCTCCCTCTCTATTTTACCTTCTGTCAATTCAAACAATGTTTACTGTTTATCAAAGCCCAAGATCTGCCTGTGTCCCTGCACGAAGGCCCACATTTCAAACGCTCATCGGAGACCAAATGCAGGCAATTCCCTCCCCTCTAGGAGGCGACACTGCAGTTAGTGAAGCAGCATAGAAAATCTGTACTTTACCTCCAGGGAAATGTCGTCTCTGGTGGGCAGGTTCTGGCTGACTGCAGCCAATGAGGCTTGCTCGATCTCCCGGATGCACTTGTTAATGTTGTCAATGGAGCTGTCACACTCCCGCTGGCCTGGAGCCTTGTCCCTTGGGCAGAGAAAAACAGGTTCGTACAACAGCAGCTCACTCGCACATTCCAATACACATCTGTCCTGACCAACACCTTCAACGCTCGGCCAACAATTAGCACTGAGCCTTCTGTTAGCCACATACCCGGTATAATACAATAAATCACTGCAGTTAAGTTATCGTCAGAGCTGCTCATGGATTAACAAACAAAAACAAAGAAACTACTGGGAAAACTCAGCAGCTCTGACAGCATCTGTGGAGAAAGAAAGCAGAGTTAAGGTTTTGGGTCCAGTGACCCTTCTTCAGGAATTACTGGTGCATTGCAAAATTCAGAGGAGCGCAAATTGTAATGGATATTAACTGGGAAAATATAGCATCCCTACAGAATGGAAGCAGGCCATTCAGTCCATACCAAAACTTTGAAGAGCATCCACCCAGACCCACACCCCCAACCCTATCATCCTGCATTTCCCATAGCTAACCCACTTAACCTGCACATCCCTGGACACTATGGACAATTTAACATGGCTAATCCACCTAACCTGCACATCTTTGGACTGGGGGAGGAAACCCAAACAGACACAGGGAGAATGTGCAAACTCCACACAGAGAGTCACCTGAGGATGGAATCGAACCCCAGGTCCCTGGTGCTGTGAGGCAGCAGTGCTAACCACTGAGCCACCATGTTGCACTAAGGAGTACAGCTCCCTACCACCAGGTCTTTCGGCTCTCCTATCACAATGGCCCAACCAGCTCCCACCTCTACCATCTCTCCTCCCACCCCCAACCTTCACATCACTCACAACAGTCACATCTCCACAGGACCTGATTCTCCTCTCCCTCCTGCCTCTTACTTGGATGCCCGTCCCCAGAAATGGCTGATCTTCTCTGCCATGCCTCGTACGGGCTCCCAGCAAAATAAATTCCATTGTGGTCCTGGCTCTAAATCCAACAGGATCTCCACCTTCCCGGGATTTTCCTGTGGCAGATACATATCCAGTCCTCTCCCTGACACAGCTGGGTTGGAGTTGGGAGTGAATGGACATTATCAGAGAGGGTCAGGAGAATGACGGAAATGGACCCAAAACACAAACTTTTAAAAGTGTGACAACGAGAGTTCAGAGTCATTATGTTCCTGTTAGAGTGAAGGGTAAGACTGGTAAGATTAGGGAACAATGGATGAATAAAGATATTGAGGTCCTAGTCAAAAATAAAAAAAGAATCATATATTAGATATAGACAACTGGGTTCAAATGAATCTCTTGAACAGTATTAAGTGTGTAGGGGCATTCTTAAGAGGGAGATAAGGAAGGCAAAGAGAGGATATGAGATAGCTTTGGCAAATAAGGTTAAGGATAATCCAAAGAGATACAACTGATACATTAACAGCAAAACAGCAAGTAGTAAGAAAGTAGGGCTCTTTAAACGTCAAAGAGGTCACCATCAGGAGATGGGAGAGATATTAAATGAATGTTTCACATCAGTTTTGTTTTTGGCCTATTCCACAGGAATTGATGCTGAGTCCACTTTTGTTTGTCATCTATCTGAATGATTTGGATGTGAATATTGAAAGAATGGTTAGTCAGTTTATAGATGACAGCAAGATTGGTGTTATAGTGGCCAGTGAAGAAGCTTATCTGAGACTACAAAGAGATCTTGACCAATTGGGTCAATGGGCTGACGAGTGCTAGGTGGAGTTTAATTTGGATAAATGCAAAGTATTGCATTTTGGTAAAACAAACAAGGACAACTAAAAATAGACAATTAAAGTCGGGCCTTGGATAGTGTTGCAGAACAGAGAGATTTCAGGGCGAAGGGGCATATTTTTAAGGTGAGAGGAGAAAGATTTGAAAAAGACATGAGGGGCAGTTTTTTTTTACACAGAGAGTAGTTCGTGTGTTGAATGAACTTCCAGAGGAAGTGGTGGATGCAGGTACAGTTACAACATTTAAAAAGTACATGAATAAGACAAGTTTCGAGGGATATGGATCAAGTGCAAAGTGGAAGTAGTTTAGTTTGGGATTATGGTTGGCATGGACTGGTTGGATCGAAGGGTCTATAACTCTATAACTCTGAGATACAAAACACTAGCTCTGAGATACACTCTGGAAGTTGAAGGCGTGCAATCAGGAACCTCGGATGTAATTTTCATTCACAAGCAAACTACAAAGTTCATTTTGATACTAACTCACCTGATAGAGGTGATGAGGCTCTTGATGGAGTCTGACACTGTACGGGAATGTCCTGCCAGAATGGACCAAGTGGGTGGATCTTTTGGGTTGATCGCGAGTGATCGGGCACTTTTGATGAGCGACGATGAGCTGTCGAGCATTGAGCGAGCAGCAGCAAGGATTGGTTCCTGGGCCTGAGCACCCTGTGGGAGGCAATTCAGAATAACACGGAGCGTTAACAGATTTTCGAGTCTGGTCAAAGTAAAGTCACCATCGTCTCACCAGACCATAGAGCTGCTCTCTCATTAGAGATATATAAATATACAGAGAGATAGAGAGAGAGAGAGTGAGTGTGTGTGTGTGAGAGAGAGAGAGACAGAGCGAGAGAAGAAGGAGGGAGGGAGAGAGGGAGGAAGAGTGAGTGAGGGAGAGAGGGAGAAGGAGGGAGACAGAGCGAGAGGGAGAGAGAGAGAGACGGAGGAGAGAGACAAGGAGTGAGAACAAGAAACAGTGAGAAGGAGAGGGAGGGAGAGGGAGGATGGAGAAGGAGAAGGAGGGTAAGGGAGAGGGAGACAGATGCAGAGCGAAGGAGAGCGAGAGGGACGGAGAGAGAAAACGAGGGGCGAGACAGAGGTAGAGGAAGAAGGAGGGAGATAGAGCGAGATGGAGAGTGAGAGAGAACGAAGGAGAGGGAGAACAAGGGAGAGGGAGAAGGAGACCGAGAGAGAGAGAGAGAGAGAGAGAGAGGGAGAGAGAGAACCAATCATGGTTTTCTTCATGGTAACCTCTCACTGTGAATGGGAATTGAACCCACCCTGTATCATACACCAGCCAGCTGAGTTAACCAACCCCTGCATCGAATATACAGTAACTGAGACTTTGTGATGACTGTGAATGATTCACTATTGTAAGATTCCCTGCTGCTCTACAAAATTGCCCTTTTGGAGCTGTAAGGATTCTAATGAACACTATCTCAGCATGGTTTTTATTCCTGTTCAGTCAGTCCACTCTGCAATCACACTGATCTGAACATACATCCACTCCCATTGACACAGATAACTTCTGTACAAAGCATTCTGAAATAACCGCAGAGAGGCCGGTATCCTGTCACTGTCCCCTTCTATTTACATGTGCACCAGCCAGCTCAGAGTCAATCTCTGAAGTGAGGAGATTCTGAATCTCCTGTTTGTATCTGTCAGCCAGCGCTTCCTGATTGGGGTAACAAGGTGTAGAGCTGGATGAACACAGGAGGCCAAGCAGCATCAGAGGAGCAGGAAAGCTGACGTTTTGGATCGAGACCCTTCTTCAGAAAAAATCTAAATTTGGCCCAGGTTAACAACCCCAATCAAGGATCTCATAGTCAATGGATCCACCTGGTCCCAATCACTACACATACAAACCAAAATAACAATGTACGATGAAACGCTGATGATGGAATGACATGAACGTGATGGCCATATCAGAGGTGCAAGAAGAACAGCACAATAACAAAAGCAAAATATTGCGGAAGCTGGAAATCTGAAACAAAGGGAGAGAACGCTGGAGAACCACAGCAGGTCTAGCAACAGCTGGGGAGAGACAAACAAGTTAGCGTTTCAAGCCTGGTATGACACTTCTTCAGAATTGCCGGAAGAGTCACATTGGAGTCAAAACATTATGAAAGGGAGATTGGTAGCAGCATCTATTTGCATATCAGAACTGCAGGGGTCACTGGATAGAAATGAGGAGCTGGACCCATCATCATTATCCCTCACTAATGCCCAGGGCAGGCTGCCTCTCTCATGCTTTTCTTCATGAGATCAAAGCTGATCAAAATCTACATCATGCCAGGTCAATCACAGTTGATCGTCAAAAGAATGCCACAGAGTTATCAGCACGAGCATCTTAGAAAATACCTTCTAATTTCTTTGTTGTGAAACATGCTGCAATCCACCTGAGTTGTGCTCTCTCACAGAAACCATTCACTGTCAATAAACATTAACCTACAGATATAAAATGTCTCTCTTTCCTGATTCTGTAATGCGTCTGTGTTTTACATCTGGGACCAGTGCTGAAGAGTCATTAATGTTTAACAGCTTGTAACTAGACCTATTTGCAGTGTTGTAAATTACCAACATTAGCCTTGTTCTGTAGAGACCAGATTATTGTTCTATTAGCCTGTGCCTTATAATGCTACTCAGCCCTGCCTGACCCTGCAGGGGATGCGTGTCCAGGGTCAGTACTTACAGCAGTTATCAGAGTGCTCTGTATTGAGTTTTTTTTTATAAACTAATGCTTCATGTGAGTGACACAGGAAAAATGCTTTCACAGGCACAGTCAAAGTGAAATCAGGACATATCTAAATAATCAATATCTGTGCCCTGAAGGGATTATTTGTGTTTCAAATCTTTCGATGAAGGAGCAAAGGTTGCAATAGTGGAGATCTGAAGGTACAAGTCCACATCCTAAGCAAAGCAGCTGGGGAATCTAAATTCAGTTAAATAAATCTGGAATAAAAAGCCCATCTCAGTAATGGTGGTCCTGGCACTCCTGGAGCTTTAATGAAAACACATGGTTCTCTAATAACTCTAGTCCCAGAATTCCCTTTGGAAGGGAAGGAAGCCATTAACCACCTCTTCTCAAGGGCAGTTAGGGGACATGTGAAAAGTGCTGGCTTTCTCAATGATACAGCTTGTTTGTTTTTCATTCTTTCATGGGATGTGAGCATTGCAGACCCAGAAGGGGCAGCTGACTTTGGGCCTACTGTCCCCGAAGCTCTCCAACGCTGGGGCTTTTCCACGCCTGTGTTACTGACTCGTGGATGAAGATCAATCCCTGGAGTTGGTCAAGGGTGCCATCATCATGTGACTACTAGGATGGTGAACTCAAACAGTCTTGATCTTTGCTGGCTTAGCAATTCCTGCCCTCCCATGAGCACACATCTGAGATGTTTTACCTCAGCTCCAATCTGGGCCGGGATGCTGACAAACTCAGGGTTGGAGGCAAACGCCGTCAGATTTTCCACAGCCTCGATTAAAGGAGAAGTGGCTGCCCGACACTTGTCTCGATTCTCTTCAGAGAAGTCACCATCAAGAGCCTGAGAACCAAGACACAGAAGGAGTGAAGACTTCACGAGGTGAGCAATGAGAGATAAACAAACACGCACAAGGAATAAGGAGACAGCAACCGAAGATACTTCATGGAACCCATCGCTCATGCACAAATAACATAAAAATACACCTCAATATGTCAGCACTTTGATCACAATATGATTGTGTCAGGGCATCAGCCGTGGGATAGGGATAGCTGTTTCAAGCTGGAGGAGGTTGTGTTCCCAATCTCTTGGTTGCAGACATGCATCAAAAGCCAACTCTGGTGATTCGACTCCAAAGGTATGCAGGTGTCACCCACATTCTGTACAGGAGTGTCACCCACATTCTTTAGAGGGGTGACACCCACATTCTGTACAGGGGTGACACCACATTCTGTACAGGGGTGACACCCACATTTTGTACAGGGGTGTGACCCACATTCTGTACAGGGGTGACACCCACATTTTGTACAGGGGTGTGACCCACATTCTGTACAGGGGTGACACCACATTGTGTACAGGGGTATGACCCACATTCTGACACTCATGTTCTGTGAACGAGTGTGGTATGGACCAGAACAGATCCCTCCAAATATTCTAAGGTAGCCTGGACCCTAATGTTTTTTAAAGGATTTTAAAGGAAAATGTAAAGTGTCTGTTCCTGATGCAATGCAACTGGTCAAACTATTCGATATTGAGAAAAACACGATTTAAACTCAGTAGTTATAATACAATCAAAGAAAGAGGAATTTAGAATAACTTAATTCTATTGATAAACTTAACCGAATAACAGGTACAGTAACTATTACTAATTAACTGTTCCAATATAGTAACATCACATAAACACACCCCTTGGGGAAAGAAAAAGGGAAAATTCTGACCGATTTTGACATGCAGTTCTCCAATCCAGGAGAGTAAAAACATCCAGGGAAAATTCAGAGATAGTAGCAGCCAGGAGACATTCACTGCAGCTTGCAAATCTTTTGAGACCCCAATAACTTCTTCTTGAAACTAAACCTAAAAACTAAAAAAAACTAGAAAGCCTGGTCCGTGAGAGCTAGCCACACCCGGGCTGCTTCTGTTGTTTCAACTTTACAAAAAAAAACCCAAGGCCTCACAAGTTGTTTACTTTCTTAGAGACAGTTCGCTACCTCTGCCTTACAACCTCTCTTCAAATAAAAAACAGGACAAAATAACCTCTTGAAGGCCACAGCATTATTACAGGTGACCACCCACGTTCTGTGAAGGGCTGATACCGTGAAACCGAGGATAGAATATTCTGTGATGCTACTGTGGCTCTAAGAGGTGTGTTTTGTCCCAGTTTCTATTTAGAGGGAGATTGGCGGACAGGCCCCAAGCAGTCTATGAGGAGATAAACAACTTGTGAAGCTTTAGGTGCTTTTTTCTTAAGTTGGAACAATAGAAGCAGTGTGAATAAGTGTGGTCAAGTTCACACAGAGCCAGGTTTCTTTTAGTTTTTAGTTTTCAGCAGTTGTTGCTGGGGTCTTGAAGAGGTGGAAGCTACTTTTTCGCTCTCTGGGTTACAGGAAAAAGCTAGGGGTACACTTCCTGCTGCTGGAGTTGCATGTGAGACAATCCGTTTTCCTGAATTTGTCTTTTGCCAAGGGTGTGTTTATGGGATGTTACTATATTGGAATAATTAATTACTAATAGTTACTGTATCTATTATTCTGTTAAGTTTTCCAAAGGAGTTAAGTTATTCCAATTCCTTCTTTCTTTTCTTGTATTTTAACTATAGAGTTTGAATAAATAGTGTTTGGTTAACAACCAGTAGTTTGACCAGGAGTGTATCGAGAGCACGGTACTTTATATTGCCTTTAAAGTATGAAAAAGTTAGGATCTAGACTATCTTCTGAACATTTTGAGGGGGTGTGGTCTGATCCATAACAATTCCAAAAGAGAACCTAACCAGCACGAAAGCAAAGTGAACTGAACAATGGGCACCTGGCCATAAAAAAACTAATATATATCTGCACTGGTTTGTATTGAAAATGACTTTATAAAGGAAACACTTGCAGTCTAATGAGGAAAATCATTTGACGGTTGTTAAATACATCGTACAACTGGATTTCAAGAACTAGAACAATGTTCTAAACAATCGAAGGGCCAGCTACACAAATGGATTGCACACATACAAATAGCTGTCACACGTGGAGATAGTAGGAACTGCCGTTGCCGGAGTCAGAGATAACAAGGTGTAGAGCTGGAGGAACACAGCAGGACAGGCAGCATCAGAGGAGCAGGAAAGCTGATGTTTCGGGTCGGAACCCTTCTTCAGAAATCTCTTCAGGAATTGCTGCCTGGCCTCCTGTGTTCTTCCACCTCCACACTGTGTTATCTCTAGCCATTACACATGGTTACCTTGATGGTCTTCACGAGGTTGGCAGTGCTATTGGCAACTTCCTTGGCCGACTGGACGAAGTGCCGCTTGGCGACGGGGTTGGCGGTTTTGGAGGAGGCGATCCGGCAAGCGTTGCACAACGCCGAAGTGTGTTTGGCGACGATGGTGGCGGCAGACAGCACCTGCACGGGGTGGGAGTTACACATTACCACGGACACCAAACCCAAACAGGGCGTCAGCACTCAGCAACGTCACTCCTCTCCCCTTTTACCTGTGATGGGCTACTCGCTGGATCCACCAGATTCTGGCATGCCATCTGGATCGCCTGATTAGCTCGAGCAAACTGGATGGGATCCACTAGGCCCTGGTGCCCAGCTTGGCTGTTGGGATCCGATATCCCAACCAGATAACCAGCCTGCATGAAGGGAGATGTAATAAACTCAGTAAAGAGTTGGGTTGATGACGTGTTGGTATCCCAACCCATCTTCACGGCTAACCCCGAGCGCATTCTTAATTCTTAAGCATTGGCAATATAAAACAAAGAACTGCAGATGCTGGAAATCTGAAACAATGACAGAAAATTGCTGGAAAAAGGTCTGGCACCATCTGTGGAGAGAAAGCAAATTCTGCTGAGTTTCTCCAGCTATTTCTGTTTCCCTTGAGTGTTGAGTTGCTTTCAGACAGTTTGAGTTATACCTTTAGATAAGATCAGCTCTCATATCTTAGGTTACTTGTTTGAATGAATCTCTGAGAGGACAAAATGCAACCCCAGCTTAGCCATGCTCCACTTTATACAATGATGGCCATTTCAAAGTCACAGCTCCCAAAGCAATATTCAATGATCACAGGTCAGTTGTAAGCGTACTGAGGTAGGGATGGGATAACAAAAAGATCAAAACATGGCCCTTTATCCTAGAGATTTGTTTAGTTTGTAATCTTGTGTGCTGATGCCAAGAGTCTGTATTCCTTTTACACACTTTTACCTTTTTACATTGCTGCGTATATTTTGTGGCTTGAGTAGAATTCATCTCGAGCGAGGGATCAGTCCCACAAAACGTTCATCAGTGGTCTCCTCGATTGGCTTTGATCGCTTCAGGAGTGGGAGTGGGAACTGCGCCAAGGTTATAGGGGAGGAATTTTCCATCCACAGAACTGGTCTTGCTTGGGATTTCACTGGCATTTCTACCTCTGCAGGAAATCACATGGTTTTGGATGGAGTTTGTGTGTATATCTGTGGGTGCGCATGTGTGTATGGGCGTGTCTGTGTGTGTATACGTGTGTCTGTGTGTGTGCACACATGTCTGTGTGTGCGTACGTGTGTCTGTGTGCGTGCGCGTGTCTGTGTGTATCTGTATCGGTATGTGCACGTGTGTCTGTGCATGTGTGTGTGCCTGTCTGTGCGTGTGTCAGTGTATTTGTGTTGTGAAGAATAAAGTTTCCTTGTTGTGTTAGGGAAGCTGAACTGTTTCCAAAGTCTTCTCCTGTCTGTAGTTTTCATTTATTTAGAGGTGGGCGTAGTTGACTGGGCCAACAATTGTTGCCTATCCCTAGTTACCCTTGAGAAGGTGGTGGTGAGCTGCCTTCTTGAACCTCTGCAGCCAATGTGCTGTAGGTCGACCCACAATGCCCTTAGGGAGGGAATTCCAGGATTTTGACCCAGCAACACTGAAGGAACGGCGATATATTTCCAAGTCAGGATGGTGAGTGGCTTGTGCAATTACAGAGCAATGACAGGTTTTCATTTTACAGAACGTGCTCACTGTAAAAGTTTACAGCTTTGAGTTTAGTTTCATTTTAATGGTGCGAATGGTAACATTTATGGAGACTGGTGCAAACATTTCAAACCTGGAGGATGACTCAGTGGTCAGCACTGCTGAGTGCCACAGCACCGGTGACCTGGGTTCGATCCCAGCCTTGGGAGTTTGCAAATTTATGGGAGTTTGCAAATTTTCCCTGTGTCTGCATGGGTTTCCTCTGGTTTCCTCCCACAGTGCAAAGATGTGCAGGTGAGGGTGGATTGGCCATGGGAAATGCAGGACTAAGGGAATTGGGCCAGGTGCTGGGTATGAATGGGATGCCCTTTGGAGGATTGGTGCAGACTCGATGGGCCAAATGGCCTCTTCCCGCACTGCAGGGATTTGATGATTCTAACCTGTCATACGTACTTTGCTGGACTAGTGACTACTGGGATATAACACATGGCTCCATGCAGCTTCAACAAAACAGACCAAACGATGATGGGCAGGTTCTGACACTTCAGAAGCAGATTTCGGAATCCACATCTGTGAAGGGGAAACTTAAAAGGAGTCCTAGAAAAGCTAGTTCTTTCTTTGTTATGAAAATATATCTCAATGAATTTCTCATCCCATTTACTGAGGATGAAGGCCATTCAGCCCACCATAGCACAGGAATGTCACTCTTGTCCTGAACATCGCTATGTCCGATCATAGAAAGCACTCTGTCCAGATGCATCACAGCTCGGTGTGGCAACTGCTCTGCCCAAGACTGCCAGAAATAAGAGAGTTGTGAACACAGCCCAGTCCATTGCACAAACCAGCTTCCCTCCCAATGACTCCGTCTACACTTCCCACTGCCTCAGGAAAGCAGCCAAAGTAATCAAAACCCCCTCCCACCCTGGTTATACTCTCTTCCATCAGGCAGAAGATACAAAAGCTTGAAAACACATACTAACAGCTTCTTCCCTGCTGTTATCAGACTTATGAGCGGACCTCTCGTATGTTAGAGTTGATCTTTCTTTGCACCTCTCATAGTTGTAACACTATATTCTGCATTATGTTCTATTGCCTTGATATACTTACATAAGGAATGAATTGTCTGGTCAGCACACAAAGAACACTTTATACTGTATCTCCGCACATGTGACAATAATGTATCAAACCAATCATTTTTGAGATGATTCTGGGGTTCTCCCCTCTATTCCATGCTTTACTCTGGGTGGAGGCTCCTCTCTCAGAGGTAGGACTGGAGTTATACTCATCTCAAGGCTGCCAGGGTGAGTTCGGAAATTGCTGCCCACCTGAGCCGCTGCCTCTGTCAGGCCACACAGCGCCTTGGAGGCGATGCCAACAGATTCCCCAAATGCTGGAAGATCACCGGTCTTGGCTTTCTGAGAGATCCCTGTCATAGCCTCTCCGAGGACCTGGAGCAGCCAGAGACAACAGAAAAGGGAAAATAAGGGAAAAGAGATGGCGCAGCGTGTCACAAACCAAATTCGCCAAAATCGTTCCCAAAGGAAAGTTGACATACCTTGGAATTCTCCATCACACTCTCAATGCAGTCAAAATAGGAGAGGTCACTGACAGGGTCATTGGGATTTTCCAGCATGCCTTTGACAGTCTGCAAACATTTCCAAAATTGCAAGTTACTGAATCCACATCCATTATCAACCAATGCCAGAACTAGCTAGCGAACTAACTGACCGGCTGACTCTCAGAAATTTCAGGCTTGTACCTCAATATATGAAGAAAACAGCCCTCCAGTTAATTCATCTCAGTTTCCTTTCCAGATGGTTGGTTAGTGACAGCCAGTACTGACTCCCAACAGTGAAACTGTCTCACGTAGCACGAGAGAAATATACAGAATCTAACACACTCCCTACACACCGCCTGAACATGGAGCTGGGGTGGAGTTCACATTGTCTAAGGTAATGGAACAATAAAGCACCAGAAGAGGCCATTCAGACCATCATGTCAGTACTGTCTCTTTGAAAGAACTAGCCAATTATGTGCAATCCCCAATTATTCTCTTTTAAGTATTTATCCCAGTCTCTTTTGACTTATTCTGGCAACTGCTTCTTCTGCTCTTAAAGGCACTGCATTTCAGGTCTGCTCACAAAAAAATTCTTCTAATTTTGACCTGGTCCTTTTGCCAAATCTTTACATCTGTGTCCTCTGGTTACTGTCCCTTCTGCCACTGGATACGGTTTCCATTTACTTACTTTACCAGAACCTTTCACAGTCTTGACCAATTCAAACTCTGTTAAGGATCTTGCTTCTGGGAAAAAATCCCCCTTCCAGAATCTCAGCCCTGGTATTATGCTGCAAAATCTCCTCTCGTCTAAAGGACTTAGCATCCTTCTTAAAATCTTACTCCAGCTGGCATCTAACCTGTAATTTAGCATTATCTCCTTCCTTTCTGTACTCAATGCCTTTGCTTTAGATAAAAACATCCTTTCAATGAGATGTGGGTGCTGAACAGAGTGAGGCCATTTCAGAGGGCAGTTTACTAGAGGACATGGCTCTAAGGTGAGAAGGGAAGGAATTAAAAGAAAGCTGAGGGGTAACTTTTTCATGCAGAGGGTGGTGCGTGTATGGAATGAGCTGCCAGAGGAAGTGGTGGAGGCTGGTATAATTACAATATTTAAAAGGCACCTGGATGGGTCTATGAATAGGGAGGGTTTAGAGCAATATGGGCCAAATGCTGGTAAATGGGACGAGGTCAGATTGGGATGTCTGGTCAGTATTGACGAGCTGGACCAAAGGGTCTGTTTCTGTGCTGTATGACTCTAAGCACAGTGCTGTGGGTCTGGAGGAACATGTAAGCCAGACTGGGTAAGTTCGGTAGATTTCCATCCCTAAAGGCGAACCAGACGGGTTTTTACAACAATCGATGACAGATGTCATGGTCACAGTCACCGAGATTAACATTTTTTATTTTTCTGAACGAGTAAATGAATTGAAATTCCACCAACTGCTTAGGTAGGATTGGAGCAATAATCTGGATCTCTGGATCGTTAACTCAGAGACATTTACTTCTCAGAGATCACCCCATCAAACTTCGACTGCCCAGTGAGCTATCCATTGAGATTTCACTGTACATGACTGTAGGGACTTTGATTAAAATCCAACATTTAATCTCCTTCGCTGTGGGTTCGATGATGGTTACTAGTTAGCCACTGGGATTTAGCCGCTAGTTAAGTTGACCGTGTAAAATCCACCTCGATCTCCCAGCACACAGATCTTGCCTGCACAATCTTAAGCCATTTTATGGATCCAAATCTCAGTTTTCCAAGTTTTTAAATTTATACATCATCAGTGCCAAGGTTAACTATTTCACCCCACCTGACCTGCTTTCCTGGTAAGATTGGAAAGGACAGAAAGTGAAAGGATTAACATTCATGATGTCAATGAGCTGGATGGATAGAGGGTGTCAAGAGTTTGGTTTTTAGTCTGTACCTCAAGTTCTCGGAGAGCGTTGTCACACTCCTTCTGACCAGGAGCCTGCTGGGTGCAGAGAGTAATCAGCTGATTGATGCTCTCAGTCACAGCCCTGGAAGACATCAGATACACTTTCTGTTAAACTAACACTTTAATACAACTTCAACCAGGTCCGCTTCATTAACTTAGACACGATGCTTACAAGACAGACTCGCAACTTTCATGGCCTCAGGACAACCCAAAGATATTCATGTCCTCAGTAATGTGCTCCTCAAGGGCGCTCCTGTTGCCAGGCTTGGAGACCTGGCAGCGAATTTGTACACAGCAAGCTCCCGCAAGAGGAATCCAACATTAGACAATAATCTGGGGCTCCCCCTGCCCCAACAATCCCATTCCCTTTGAGCAGTGCTGGTTGACAGACAACCATTGGCCAAGACTCAAGGGTGGATCTCCGTCCACCTCCCTCCATCCTTCTTCTAAATCATGGCCAAGCATGCAGACCCTTGGTTTGATCTTTCCCCTGAAAGAATCACAGAATCATTACGGTGCGGAGACAAGCCACTTGGTCTGTCGGGCCCGCTCCAGCTCTGATATCTACTGCCAATCTCCTGCCTTTTCCCCACATCCTGCACACCATTTCTATCCAAAAAAAAAGCCAGCCAGTTCCCTGTTCAATGTCTCAATTGAACCTGTCTCCACCATATTTCCAAGCAGAGCATTCCACACCCTAACTACTCATGCTGCATGAAAAGGTTTTCTGTTACATCAGCCTTACTTTGCTTGCACATCACTTTATATCTACTTTTTGACAAGCAGAGGCAGCTTCATCCAATTGACTCTGTCTTGACCACTCGATGATTTTGAAAATGTGTGTCAGATCTCCTTCTTTCCAGGGAAAGCAGTCCCAACTTTTGAATGGTGGCTCGAAGGGCCAAATGGCTCACTGCTGCACCTATTCTCTATGTTTCTTCAGTCTATCCTTATCACTGAAGTGTCCTTATGCCTAGAACCATCCTAGTGATTCAATGTCTCCGCTGACAGTGCAGGGCTCCCTCAGTTTGGATTTTGCGCTCAGCTGTCTAGAATGAGGCTCAGACGCATGGCCGACTGACTCAGAGGCGAGTGCAGGCTACCCACTGCGCCACAGCTGACCGGGTGGTAGTGGAGCAGGCTCGAACTCTGGCCGAAATAAAGCAAAGCACAATGGTTGTAAAAGTGGTCCTTACCGGGCAGCTGCTGCCAGGAGATTCTTGGCATTGGGTGCAGCAGAATCAACAGATAGCGACTTGGCAGCGAGGAGCAGTTTGCTGGAAGCCATGGAGATATTCTTCAAGTTACCAATGACCTGGATCTGACCCTCCTTTGTCTGTGGGAAAAGCAAGCAAAACACTTAATGGATCACGGTGTTGTTCTGAACGGGCAGACTGTCTCTCGAACTGTCTTCTGTTCTACCCCGCCACACAATACTGGGCTGTTTCACTAGGAGCAGCCTTCAGAATGATTGAATCCTACAACAGGGGGAGGTCGAAGGCCTTGTGGCATTACTGTGTTATTCCAGAGACCAGGCAATGTTCTGGAGATCTGGGTTTGAATCCCATCACAGCAGATGGTGCAATTTGAATCCAATAAAAATCTGGAATTAAGAATCTAATGATGACCGCGAATCCATTGTTGATTGTCGGGAAAAACCCATCTGGTTCACTAATGTCCTTCAGGGAAGGAAACTGCCATCCTTACCTGGTCTGGCCTACATGTGACTCCACACCCGCAGCAATATGGTTGACTCTTAACTGCCCTCTGGGCAATTAGGGATGGGCAATAAATGCTGGGCTAGCCAACAGCGCCCATGTCCCATGCATAAATAAACAAAAAACACTGGAGGTAGCCAGAATGGGTGGAATTTTTCTGAACCACATGGAGATTTTAGATGGGTGAGGTAGTGTTGGGGTGAACCAGCCTCTTGGCATCTCCAGGAGCTGGAGAGAAGTTCAGCAATGCTCCTGGGTTGAAGAGGGTAGATTCCAATCGGGTGCTTTTCAGTATGGTGCCCAGAGGCTAGAGCCCGGACGATCCCAGTGGGGAAAGCCAAGTCACCCGTGCCTAAAGTTGGCGTCTTAGCCACTTGTGCACCTGCGATGAGCTAAGAAGAATGCAATCGTACAAAAGAAAACCTGCCCCTTTGGACATTCCTCCTGATTTTAGACCCAACTCTAAAAACCAACATTCCGCCCATCATGTCCATGCTGGCTCTTCGAAAAGGCCATCCAATCAATCCCACTCTTTCCCAATGTCTATAAGTAATGATCCAAAATCCTTTGGAAAATTATGATGGAATTATTTCCACCGCCAGTGAAGCCTGTGATTATTGGCCGTAACATAAATGTCTCTATCCCGTTGGCTTCTTCCCACGTAGCCCAAGTTTGCCTGTCCCTGCACAATGGGATCTGTGGAAGTAGACAGCATTGGAGGGGATGGGTCAGGGAGCAATGTACGTCCATCTGCTCAAAATCACAGGCCGCATGGATTCGGAGATAGCTCTGAAATCCACATTATAGGAGGGATGTGCTAGTACTAGACAGGGGGCAGAAGAGATTTACCAGGATGTTGCCTGAGCTGAAGGGCTTCAGGGATGAAGGGAGATTGGACAGACTGGGGTTGTTTTCTTCGGACGTGACTGTGATGTATAAAATTATGAGGAGCATAGATAGTGTAGACAGGAAGAAACTTTTCCCCTTGAGGAGGGATCAATGACAGGGGACATTGATTTAAGGTAAAGGGCAGAGGTTTAGAAGGGACGTGAGGAAAAATGTTTTCACCCAAAGGGTGGTGGGAATCTGGAACTCACTGCCTGTAAGGGTAGGAGAGGCAGAAACCCCCATAACATTGACAACGTATTTAGATGTGCACTTGCAATACCAAGACTATAGGCTGGAAAGTGATTAGAATAGTGAGGTGGGTCCACACCCGAAATGTCAGCTTTCCTGCTCCTCTGATGCTGCTTGGCCTGCTGTGTTCATCCAGCTCTATACCTTGTTATCTCAGAATAGTGAGGTGGTTGTTTTTGACCAATGCAGAATCGATGGGCTGAAGGGGCTTGTTCTGTGCTGCACACCTCTATGATTCTATGACTCAACGGGGGCAACAGGAAGACAGGTTTTTCTTCAACATGAACTCCAAACATCACAATCTTTCACTCAATTTTAAACAACTGACGGGGGAAGAGTTGATTAGCATGTGATCCTCGTGACTCCAGGCAAGGGTTCAATTCTGCAGCTGACACAAACACCCCCCTGTACCTTTGAACTGTCTGCAATTCAACACAAACCAAGGAGGCTCTCGGATTGGGAAATGGGGAGCATTCTATTATCTCTTTGGGAGACGGTTCCCTGAGAGGTCGATGTCATGGTGATGGAGAGGATTGCTGCGTCTGGCATTCTGCTCCACACTGAAACTAAAGGAGAACCACTTTATGACCATCATCGGCACGACAATTCCAATATTAAACAGCGCACTGTGTGGAGTGGAATCACAGAGGCTCAGAAATTCCTGTCAATGTTGTCACTTTTAAATGTGTGTCCCCCCCACAACCTCAGAAAGGGGACTTCCCCCTGCCACCCCCACCTTTTAATGAAGGCCAGAAAAACATAGACACTTCTAGAAAAATGCCTCAGGGTATTTAGGCTGAACTCCATTTGGTGGTTAATAAAAACTGCGGATGCTGTAAATCAGGGACAAAAACAAAGTTGCTGGAAAAGCTCAGTAGGTCTGGCAGCATCGGTGAAGGAAAAAACAGAGTTAACATTTCGGGTCCGGATCTGAGGAAGGGTCACCGGACCCGAAACGTTAACTCTGTTTTTTCCTTCACCGTTGCTGCCAGACCTACTGAGCTTTTCCAGCAAATTTGTTTTTGTTCCATTTGGTGGTTTGACTGTTAACACACTCAGTTAGGAGTCTGGATAAGGGCAGTTTACTATCACTAAAGAACATTTCATTGGATTTTTACGACAAAAGGTAATTTTTAGTGAAAGAAGCCAGATTTTAAGCCAATTTTCCAACCCGCCTCGCTCGGATTTGTTTCAGAGATAGTAGGAACTGCAGGTGCTGGAGAATCTGAGATAACAAGGTTTAGAGCTGGATGAACACAGCAGTCCAAGCAGCATCAGAGGAGCAGGAAAGCTGATGTTTCGGACCGAGACCCTTCTTCAGAAATGGGGGACGGGAAGGGGGTTCTGAAATATAAAGGGAGAGAGGGGGAGGCAGATAGAAGATGGATAGAGGAGAAGATAGGTGGAGAGGAGACAGACAGGTCAAAGAGGCGGGGATGGAGCCAGTAAAGTGGGTGGGGAGTTAGGGAGGAGATAGGTCAGTCGAGGGAGGACGGACAGGTCAAGGGGGCGGGATGAGGTTAGTAGGTAGGAGATGGGGGTGGGGCTTGAGGTGGGAGGAGGGGATAGGTGGGAGGAAGGACAGGTTAGGGAGACGGGGACGAGCTGGGCTGGTTTTGGGATGCAGCAGGGGGAGGGGAGATTTTGAAGCTTGTGAAGTCCACATTGATACCATTGGGCTGCAGGGTTCCCAAGCAGAATATGAGGTGCTGTTCCTGCAACCTTCGGGTAGCATCGTTGCGGCACTGCAGGAGGCCCAGGATGGACATGTCGTCCAAGGAGTGGGAGGGGGAGTTGAAATGGTTCGCGACTGGGAGGTGCAGTTGTTTAGTGCGAACCGAGCGTAGGTGTTCTGCAAAGCAGTCCCCAAGCCTCCGCTCGGTTTCCCCGATGTAGAGGAGGCCACAACGGGTACAGCGGATACAGTATACCACATTAGCAGATGTGCAGGTGAACTTCTGCTTGATGTGGAAAGTCTTCTTGGGGCCTGGGATGGGGGTGAGGGAGGAGGTGTGGGGGCAGGTGTAGCACTTCCTGCGGTTGCAGGGAAAAGTGCCGGGTGAGGTGGGGCTGGAGGGGAGTGTGGAGCGGACAAGGGAGTCCCGGAGAGAGTGGTCCCTCCGGAAAGCAGATAAGGGTGGGGAGGGAAAAATGTCTTTGGTGGTGGGGTCGGATTGCAAATGGCGGAAGTGTCGGAGGATGATGCGTTGGATCCGGAGGTTGGTGGGGTGGTACGTGAGGACGAGGGGGATTCTGTTTTGGTTGTTATTGCAGGGAGAGGGTGTGAGGGATGAGTTGTGGGAAATGGGGGAGACACGGTTGAGGGCATTCTCGACCACTGAGGGGGGAAAGTTGCGGTCCTTGAAAAACGAGGACATCTGAGATGTACGGGAGTGGAATGCCTCATCCTGGGAGCAGATGCGGCGGAGGCGAAGGAATTGGGAACAAGGGATGGCATTTTTGCAGGAAGGTGGGTGAGAGGAGGTGTATTCTAGGAAGCTGTGGGAGATGGTGGGCTTGAAATGGATATCAGTTTCTAGGTGGTGGCCAGAAATGTAAACAGAGAGGTCCAGGAAGGAGAGAGAGGTATCAGAGATGGTCCAGGTGAACTTAAGGTTGGGGTGGAAGGCATTGGTGAAGTGGATGAACTGCTCGAGCTCCTCGTGGGAGCATGAGGCGGCGCCGATACAGTCATCGATGTAACGGAGGAAGAGGTGGGGTTTAGGGCCAGTGTAGCTACGGAAGAGGGATTGTTCCACGTAACCTACAAAGAGGTAGGCATAGCTTGGGCCCATGTGGGTACCCATGGCCACCTCCTTTGTCTATAGGAAGTGGGAGGAATTGAAAGAGATTTTGTTGAGGGTGAGGACGAGTTCGGCTAAGCAGATGAGGGTGTCAGTGGAGGGAGACTGGTCGGGCCTGCGAGACAGGAAGAAGCGGAGGGCCTTCAGGCCATCTGTATGGGGAATGCAGGTGTATAGGGACTGGACGTCCATGGTAAAGATGACGCGTTGGGGACCAGGGAATTGGAAGTTCTGGAGGAGGTGGAGGGCGTGGGTGGTGTCACGGACGTAGGTAGGGAGTTCCTGGACAAGGGGGAGAACATGGAGTCGAGATAGGTGGAGATAAGTTCGGTGGGGCAGGAGCAGGCGGAGACAATGGATCGACCAGTGCAGTCAGGTTTGTGGATTTTGGGAAGGAGATAGAAACGGGTGGTGCGGGGTTGGGGAATGATGAGGTTGGAGGCTGTGGGTGGGAAGTCACCTGAGGTGATGAGGTTGTGGATGGTTTGGGAGACGATGGTTTGGTGGTCGGGAGTGGGGTCATGATTAAGGGGGTGGTAGGAGGAAGTGTCGGAGAGTTGGCGCCTGGCCTCGGCGATTTAGAGGTCAGTGCGCCATACTACAACTGCGCCTCCCTTGTCCGCTGGTTTTATTGTGAGGTTGGGATTGGAGCGGAGGGAGCGGAAGGCTGCACGTTCTGTGGGGGAGAGGTTGGAGTGGGTGAGAGGGGTGGAGAGGTTGAGGTGATTGATGTCACGACGGCAGTTGGAGATAAAGAGGTTGAGGGAGGGTAGGAGGCCTTGGAGTGGTGTCCAGGAGGAGGGGGTGTGTTGGAGGCAGGAGAAGGGGTCAGTAGAAGGGGGGTTAGGCTCACGATTAAAGAAGTAAGCGCGGAGGCGAAGACAGCGGAAAAACTGTTCAACGTCCAAGCGTGAGCGGTAATCTCCCAGTCATGAACCATTTCAACTCCCCCTCCCATTCCTCAGACGACATGTCCATCCTGGGCCTCCTGCAGTGCCACAACGATGCTACCCGAAGGTTGCAGGAACAGTACCTCATATTTCGCTTGGGAACCCTGCAGCCCAATGGTATCAATGTGGACTTACAAGCTTCAAAATCTCCCCTCCCCTTACCACATCCCAAAACCAGCCCAGCTTGTACCCGCCTCCCTAATCTGTCCTTCCTCCCACCTATCCCCTCCTCCCACCTCAAGCCCCACCCCCATCTCCTACCTACTAACCTCATCCCGCCCCCTTGACCTGTCCGTCCTCCCTCGACTGACCTATCTCCTCCCTAAACCCCCACCTACACTCACCTTTACAGGCTCCATCCCTGCCTCTTTGACCTGTCTGTCTCCTCTCCACCTATCTTCTCCTCTATCCATCTTCTATCTGCCTCCCCCTCTCTCCCTATTTATTTCAGAATCCCTTTCCCCTCCCCCATTTCTGAAGAAGGGTCTAGGCCCGAAACGTCAGCCTTCCTGCTCCTCTGATGCTGCTTGGCCTGCTGTGTTCATCCAGCTCTACACGTTGGTATCTCTCACTCGGATTTGAACTCACGCCCTCTGGATTAACCGCTAGGCCACACACCTTACCTGAGCTTGTCCAGCCATTTCGATGCCTGCATCCAGAAACTCGTCAAAATCTTCGCTGAATTTGCCGGACGCAGCAGCCAATTGCCTGCTAGTCCCTCGGGAGGCATGGACCACCTCCCCCGCTGACTGATTCAGACCCGCAGCAGCTTGATTCAACTCGCTCTGCGCCTCCTGAAAACTCTTGGTGCTCGGTGGCAACTGCAGCAGGAGCAAAAGAGAAAGAGATTAATAAGAAAACATAGAGAGACAGTCTCATCGATTCCCATCTGGGTATTTATAAACCTCAGCACGTGAAGTTCACACGCATTCAGAGAGATACACACAGACACAAGCGCACTCATGTGCGAACACACATGTTTGAAGACACATACACACACACAGAGACACACTGACATACACTCAGCCAGGCATGCACACACCCAGACACACATTCACATGAGAGACACCCAGAAATAATGAGATATACACAGTAAGGCACACACATGTGCATACGGACACACTCTTGCACACATACACACTTGCAGATATAATCTCTCTCACACACACACGCACGCACGCACTCTCTCTCTCTCTCTCTAAAGGAAGCTCCAATCGCTCATCCTTACATCTCAGTAAGGATTCAGCAATGTTTTAACATCAGAAACACTGCAGTTTGTTTTGTAATCGCCAAAGGTGTAAATCAGATTAGGCTACATCACATTCACAGACAGTGTGAGACTGAATTAGTCCCACAGAGTAACGGGCAAACACTGTTGGAAAGCAACTGTACAAGGAATGGGAACCTGCTGAATTGGGTATCCACTGGGTTCGCATTGCAGTGTCAGACCTGGGTAAGTCTTGTTAATGCATGAGGTGAGAGTTAATAAATATGGTTACTGACCAATGGGTAGGAGCAAATCAGGAAATCCATGACAAACAATGGGAAATTTTTCATTATTTTAATGAGGCTATGACTTATCAGCTGTACAGCAGCGAGGGAGGTGTAATAAGTTTAAAATTAATCTTATTTGGGTCTTCTTTTCACACATGACCCTGTGTGTGAAACATATGATACTTGTTCAGCAATGCTATCCTTACACGTCCCGTGCTCACTCGGTACATGATTCAGGATAAGACAGTTCTGGAGGAGGAGGTGGACTTTATGGATGGGGATTGAGTGAAAGGCTCTGACACAGCCATCAGGATCATCTCCAAGTCTTTGACTGTGGCTTGGATAGTTTTCAAACAAAGAGAAAAGCAATCAAAGCTTACCGAGTCGACCAGCAGCTTTTTGCTGGATTCTCCAATGCTCTTAAGTGCCATGTCCACATCCTTCTGCCCTGGCAAACAGTTCACACAGTTGTTCAGCGAGTGTGAGACCGACTTAGCCACCTTTAGAAAAGGAAGGAACAACACTGACACACAATTGGAATTGTTCGACACACTGACTGCCTCAATCAGAGTTCAATTCAAAAGCATATTGAGGACAGCGGTCAATGTTCAGGAGATGACCCTCTGAGTAGAAATTCAAGATTCCAACTGACAGCACAGTGAGAGGTGACAGTGCCACTTGACATCAAGTGGTGAAGAAGCATGAACAACTTGAATTTATATAGCACCTTTAATGCGGCGAAACACTGACAGCAGCGATCATAAGGCGAACTAAACACTAAACCGGGCATTTGGGAAAGCAGCGAGAAACTTTAATGATAACAAGTGAAGATCAAAGAAAGAGACAGAGGTCGAAAGGCGAGGTGGGGGGGTTAAGGGGAGGGATTTCTAGAGCTTGGGGATTGGGTGGCTAAACTCAGGGCCACCAATGATTGAGCAGGGATGGTCAAGGGGCCAGAATTAGAGGAGCGCAGAGATCTCAAAGGATTGTAGGGTTGTCTAAACACATTTCTCAATTAGAGATCAGTGAGTTTAGGGAAATATTCTGAATTATTTCGAGTGCAGGAGATAGAATGTAGGGTTCTTTCCTTGATATCAGGAATAATAAGTGTCTGAATAGACTGGAGAGAATCACAGATACAGGGTGAGAGGGGCAGGCTTTTCTTTACCCACGTTGAGTCAAGCTGTGCCTTGGAGCATGTTATGCTAACATTGTGTTGTACTGTAACAGGATCAGTTACACACAGTGTCCGCTCACTCGCATTAGGGAGACTGAACATATCAGTTTTATGTCAATGGATGGTAAATATGGCCTGGAGTAAGAAAGTGAGTAAATCTACTCAGATCCTTTCTTAAGATACAGCACAGGAAATCCTGAGCAGTCTTGATAAGGTGGACGGGAGGTTATCCCGAGTGGGTGAGCCCACGACTAGGGGGGCACTCTCTTAAAATTATGGGCAGCCTTTTCAAGACGAGAATTCTTTTTCTTTGAGAGGATTGTGTGATTTTGGAATTCTCTGCCTCAGTTGACGGTGGAGGTGGGGTCATTAAATATTTTTAAAGCGGTAGATGTCTGTAAGGCTAGGGAGAAATCGAAGATTACTAGGGACAGATGGGAATGTGGAATTCTGAACTCAGGCAGACCAATCGGGATCTTATCGAATTACAGAGCAGGCTCAATGGGCTGAATGGCTTACTGTTGATTGGTATGTTTGTACAAAGTCCTCACATATACAGGTCGGATGAAAACTCGCTCGCCCTGAGACATTAACTCTGGTGTGTCTCTCTCTCTCTCTCTCTGGAGATGCTACCAAACTGCTGAGTACTTCATTTATTCATTTGGGGGATGTGGGCACAGTTGGCTGGGCTGGCGTTTATTGCCCATCCCTAGTTGCCCCTGAGAAGGTGGTGGTGAGCTGTCTTCTTGAACAGCTGCAGTCCTCTTGCTGTGGGTTGACCCACAATGCCCTCAGGGACGGAATTCCAGGATTCTGACCCAGCAACAGTGAAGGAACGGCTATTAATTTCCAAGTCAGGATGTTGAGTGGGTTGGAGGGGAACTTGAAGGTGGTGGTGTTCCCATGTATCAACAGCTGTTGTCCTTCTAGATGGAAGCAGTCATGGTGCTGTCTGAGGATCTTCGGTGAATTTCTGCAGTGCATCTTGTCGATAGTACGCACTGCTGCTACTGAGCATCAGTGGTGGAGGGAGTGGATGCTCGTGGATGTAGTGCCAATCGAGGGAGCTGCTTTCTCCTGGATGGTGTCAAGCTTCTGGAGTTTTGTTGGAGCTGCACTCATCCAGACAAGTGGGGAGTATTCCATCACACTCCTGACTTGTGCCTTGTAGATGGTAACAGGCTTTGGGGGGTTAATGTACTCCTATCTTCCCACCTGCTCTTGTAGCCAACTAGGTTACAAGGTGAATCCAACTCAGTACTTCTGGCACTGTCTGCTTCTATTTCAGATTTCTGCTGTACACTGTATTTTGCTTTTATATTCCTGTTTAAGGAGGTCCTTACAATATTTACCTTACTCTGACCAGAGCTGATGATGTCATGTGCAGTCCTGAGAACGATCCTACCATCCTGGGATAAAGAAAACTGGGGCTGAAGATAAATCACCTCCAAATATAAAAAGGGGCAATTTTAATCCAATTCATTCAGTGGAATCTTCATTGCCCTTCCACCCAAACCTTTCAGATTGTTTCGGAAAGAAAGACTTAAAATTATAGAGCACCTTTCACTCTTCAGAATGCCCAAAAGTGCTTTAATACCAATTCTTTGAAATAGTGCCAGAGGATCTTTTAGAATTATGGAGTCCCTACAGTGCAGAAAGAGGCCATTTGGCCCATCAAATCTGTCTCAATACTCTGAATAGCATTCCACCCAGCCCCCACCCCATCTCCACCACGCTGCATGGGGTTTTTATTATGGCTAATCCACGTTCCCTGCACATTCCCGGACACTATGGAGCAATTTAGGATGGACAATCCACCTAACCTGCACATCTTTGGACTGTGGGAGAAAACCGGAGCACCCGGAGGGAACCCACGCAAACATGGGGAGAATGTGCAGACTCCACACAGACAGTTGCCCAAGGGTGGAATCAAATCCAGGTCCCTGGCGCTGTGAGGCAGCAGCGCTAACCACTCAGTCACCGTGCCACGCATTCAACTGTGAGGTTAGATGGGGCCTCAGCACAGCATCTCAACCAAAAGACAGCATTTCAGGCAATGCCACATCGCCCCTGGTCTGGGGCTGGGAAGGTCAGCTTGGAGTCGTCTTCAAGCCTCTGGAGTGGGACTTGAACACACAACCTCGAGACCTCAGGAGGTGAGAGCTGCCCACTGAGCCACTGCTGACACCATGGCTTTTAGTCAGCATCAGGCCTTAGTACAAGCAGACAGGGGTCCCCTTCACAATCGGAGGAACGTGCTTGATCTGACTGACCTGTGCCAGCCTCTGCTGGCTCTCAGCATCTCCGGGTGAAGCCAGCGTGTGCTTGGCTTCCTGGATCAGCAGGGCAGATCCGTCCATCACATCCCGGGCCGTGTCCAACATGGAGCTCTGAGCCGGAGAGTTCTCAGTCGAAGCTGCCACACCACGAGCAGCTGATGCCAGTGTCTTGAGAGCTTGTGCTGTTTCCCGTGCAGCGATACCTGACAGCACAATCAAGAAGATCTGACTGAACCGCTTTGGCACAATAACAGAACCAAGGGAAAAGAAACAAGAATATCAAACACCAAATGGT
Source organism: Rhincodon typus (assembly GCF_021869965.1). Lineage (NCBI taxonomy): Eukaryota > Metazoa > Chordata > Chondrichthyes > Orectolobiformes > Rhincodontidae > Rhincodon > Rhincodon typus. Next base: position 8,348,753 of record NC_063367.1, on the reverse strand, counting down.
CTCCTGCCTCACTGTGGTTAACTAGGTCTAGACAATGGCCTAGTGGTATTATTGCTAATCTATTAGTCTGGAGAGTTGGGTAATGTTATGGATTCGAATCCTGTCACAGCAGATAATGGAATTTGTATCTAATAAAAATCTGGAATTAAGAGTTCAACGGTGACTGTGAAACTGTTCTTGATTGTTGTGTAAACTCATGTGGTTCACTGATGTCCTGCATCAGTACGATTTAGTACGATTAGGGCTGATCTGACATTTCCCTTTCCCCCTAACCCTTGATTCCCTGACTGATCAAGAATCTATCTATCACAGCCTTAAACATATACAAGGACTCTGCCCCCAAAAGCTCTCAGTGGCAAGGAGTTCCAAACCCTCTAAGAGAAGAAATTCTCCTGATCTTGGACTTAAATTGGCACCCCTTCGTTCTGAGACTGTGCCCTCTGGTCCCAGACTCTCCCATGTGGGGAAAATTTTCTTTTATGTATAGAATCACTACAGTGTGGGGACAGGCCCTTTGGCCCAATAAGCTCACACTGACCCTTGGGGCATCCTAGACTCATCCCCCTATAACCCACCGAATCTATACATCCCTGAGCACTACAGGGCAATTTAGCATGGCCCATCCACCTAACCTGCACATCTTTGGACTGTGGGAGGAAACCGGAGCACCCAGAGAAAACCCACACAGACATGGGGAGAATGTGCAAATTCCACACAGGCAGTCAGCTGAGGGTGGAATTGAACACAGGTCCCTGGTGCTGTGAGGCAGCAGCTCTAACCACTGAGCCACTGAGCCACCGTGCCACCCCATTTATCTCTTTTCATTTCAGCATTTACCCTGTCAAGCCCCTTAAGAATCCTACACGTTTCAATGTGATACTTGGGTGACTGGGTGGAGTTTGCACATTCTCCCTGTGTCCTCTCACAGTCCAAAGATGTGCAGGTTAGGGTGGATTGGCCATGCTAAATTGCCCCGTAGGGCCTAGGGATGTGCAGGCTTTTTGGGTTAGACATGGGGAATGTGGGGTAACAGGGGTTGGGTCAGGGTGGAATGCTCTACGGTGGGCTGGTGCTGACTCGATGGGCCGAGTGGCCTCTTTCTACACTGCAAGGATTCTATGATTCCATCAACACGATCTTAAACTTTGTTTGACGTAGCACAGGTGCAGAGGGAATTTAAAATAATCCATCAGAGCTGTAGATCACAGGAACACCGGATGTAACAAAACCCCTAGCAGCCTGTGCTAGATTTATCACTACATTATTTCCCACCGGAAACACTTTCTGCTTCTGTTATGGTTCATACAATTGAGGCATTAATTCAGTTTTATTGTTGATCACTTGTCATGTTTTGCTTTCTGATTTCAAAAAGTCCTGACAAAAAAATGAATTAGATCAGGAAGCATTAAATCAAGCCACAAAAATAATGAACTCAGTAAAAAAATGACTGGACTCCAACTTGGAAAGACTCTGCTCCCTGAGAGAGAGACTCTGACTCTATATTTAAAGTATTCTTTTGTAACGTAGGAAAGGAAGCAGCAAGTCTAGCCAGAGTAAGTTCTGCAATCAGTAATAATAAACTTCAAGAACAATATAAACATTATAATTATTACGTCACACATGTTAAAGATTGTTTGACAGAAATTTACAAGGACAGTGAGAATAATTCACCAGCTCCCCATCAAATAGCCAGGGTGGCCATCAGAGAATGCAGGATCAACAGGAATCAGAGGAACAGGTAGAAGGGTCCTGACCCGAAACGTCAACTTTCCTGCTCCTCTGATGCTGCCTGGCTTGCTGTGTCCCTCCAGTTCCACACTGCGTTATCTCTGACTGCAGCATCTGCAGTTCTTGCTATCTCTCAGCTCAGAGAGTTCATCACCAGAGGCAACCATAAGGTCAGTGTTAATTAAACACAGCTCCTTAGCCTGGCCTCCGTCCCCACCTGTTTCCCTTCGGATCAGGGCCTAGGGCATAACCTTTCACCTTCCCTAGCTCCGCTGCTTAAATCAGAAAAGCAAAAACATGTTTCATTAATTAGCTCTGCCTCTTCTTTTTAAATAGGTCAGCTCTATTAATTATTGATTTAAACAATCGATTTGATGCTTTGGACATTTTTTAAATGAAATTCTGTGGTGTACTGTAGGGCCACACCTGCCCTGATTCAGAGAAGGGCAACAGGCTGGCTCAGTGGTTAGCCCTATTACCCCACAGTGCCAGGGACCCGGGTTCGATTCCACCCTCGGGTGACTGTCTGTGTGGAGTTTGCACATTCTCCCTGTGTCTGTGTGGGGTTCCCCCAGGTGCTCCAATTTCCTCCCACAGTCCAGAGATTTGCACGCTAGGTGGATTGGGCATGAGAAATGCAACAGCCTGCTTCCACACTGTAGGGATTCTATGAAAAGCTACAATGGGTCCACCACCATTCTCAGTTCAAAAAGGTTGTAGAACTTGTTGTTTGATTTACTCTACTCCATCATTCGCTTCAGGATCCTGTCCTTCACTTCCTCATTCATAAAGAGCACACTGGATATGCACATTTATTACTCCTTACACTCTGTTTTTCATTCATTCATGGGATATGGTCATTACTGCCTAGACCACCATTTATTGTCCATCCTTAATAGCCCAGAGGGTAGTTTAGACATAACCAAATTGCTGTGCATTTGGACTCACACATAGGGCAGACTGGGTCAGGACGACAGATTTCCTTCCCTAAAGGTCATTAGGCAATTAGGTGGGTTTTTTCCAACAATCGACAGCAGTTTCATCATTAGACTCTTAATTCCAGATATTTATCGAATTCAAATTCCACCATCTGCTGTGGTGGGATTCAAACCCAGGTCCCCAGAACATTAGCTGAATTAACAGTCAAGCAATAATACCACTAGGCCATCATCTTCAGGGAGGCAATGGCAATATCAAAAATGGTATGAACACAAATATGCTTGATGATTGATAACCTGATGATTGATAAATAACATGCCAATGCAGCACGCCAACACAGAAAGGGAACAATTTAAACTGTCAGCGTCTCCCTCTTGCAGGTAGTGGATAGAAATTGGACTCTTTTAAAAAAAAACGTTATGCATCGCACGGCAAGATGCCCTAGCTCAGTGAGAGCCATTCCATTGTTACCATGGAGACTAATCTCAGCACAGTCAGCACAGCAGTTAACATCCTTCAGTACAAACTATAATTCCGAGAAACTGCAGCTTGTGCATGGACATCAGAGGTAGTCAAGTGTTATTCTCTACCCGATCACACTTAGCAATGACCTGACGATAAACAGGATTGTAAGCACGCCACCATACCGACGTCAGTCTGCAAAGTTTCTAGTAAAGCTCTCAAGGTCTCGTACTGAAAATTCAATTGGTTTCTTCATAACAGTTTAGAAGTCAAGGTTCAGAGATCAGCAGTAGAGGCTTCAGCATGTGTATACAGTCAGTTCTGCTATAACGCGTGTTCTGGCAACACAAATTGGTTATAACATGACTGACAAATAGGGGAACGCTATTTCTAAAATGTGAACTTCTGTTGGCTATAACACAATCCACTGGTGCGTGGAGGAGTATGCGTCAACATCAAATGATCGTTTCGTGGACTTTGTCCTGGACATGACCAATGTTAGCACCAAAAGAATGGGCATTAACAACAGAGCAACCTCAAAACCTCTTCCTCCATCAAGGCATCATGACATTTTTTCAAAATAAGGTGTTAAATTTACTTTTATTTCATTTTTAGATATGAATTAAACATTTACTCAAACTGTGCTTTCCTTTGTGTTAGGCTTTTGAGTGATTTTGAGTAATATTTTTTGGTGGTCTGCCCCTAACCCTGCTTTTCCCATAGGCCCAGTTACTTCTATAGCGCGATGTTGTGCAGAAACACAACTATTGCATCATAGCAGAACCAACTGTACCTCAAAAACCTGCTTTACACTGCACTGTACCCACCTGTACAGCGTGTTTTACACCATACTGCATCCACCTGTACAGCATGTTTTACACCGCACTGCACCCACCTGTACAGTGTGTTTTACACCGCACTGTACCCACCTGTACAGTGTGGTTTACACTGAACTGTGCCCACCTGTACAGTGTGTTTTACACCGTACTCCACCCACCTGTATAATGTTCATTGCCTTGAGCTGCACAGGTGAGGAGCTGTGCCATTGAAGAGCCAACAGCCTTGGACGTACTTCCCAGATCCTGTGCACATTTCTCCAGCTGGAAAAACAGAAAGACAAGAATTCTTCACATAAAGGGCTGTGAATCTTTACAATCCCTTACCTGAAGGCCTGTGGCGGCTCATTGAGTACGTTCACGACAGTAATTGATAGATTTCCAGATGTTAAAGGATACCCAGAACATGGGGAGAAGGAGGGAAAAAGGTATTGAGGAAGATGAATGGCTGGGCAGATTTGATGGGCCAAATGGCTCATGCTTGCTCTCGTTGCCAGTGTTCCTGAACAAATTGCCTCATACGCCATTAGGCCCTTACTCAGTAACTGAACCTTTGGAGTTTCACTGATGGTGGGCGGCACAGTGGTTAGCACATCTGTCTCAAGTGCCAGGGACCCAGGTTCGATCCCAGCCTTGGGCGACTGTCTGTGTGGAGTTTGCACATTCTCCCCGTGTCTGTGTGGGTCTCCTCTGAGTGCCCCGGTAAAGATGTGCAGGTTAGGTGGATTAGCCATGCTAAATTTTCCGTAGTGATCAGGGATGTGTAGATTAGGTCGGTTATGTGGGACGCTGTGAGGGTTGGTGTGGAATTGTTGGGCTGAAGGGCCTGTTTCCACACAGTAGGGATCCTATGATGATTCTTCTATGATCCAGACAAAGCAAAGCTGCTCGCTATGATCGAGTAACTCAGTGAATACTCATGAACAGAATCACCTCCACCACACCGAGACTGCTCAAACATTTCTGGATAATTGATATCTCGGACTGACCATCAATAGCATCAAGTGTCATGACCCATGAGACATCAGCTGGACCCTGGTGGTCACAGTGGCTAAAGGCAATTGCTATACACGTCTCGTACCATCTGATCAACCCAGTTGGCTGAAATTCCGTAAATGGGTAAAATAAGATGTTCCATCACAGGAGAGACACTGGAAGTCAACCTGACATGGTTAAAGTCTAATGCCGGTGGAAATGGTAAACCTTAATTTCAGTGCTGCTCAAAATTAAATCAATGGCATCATCGCAAAACCAAGCAAGAGGAATTCAATTCAGTGATAGGGTGCATGTGAAACTGTGCACTGATCTCAATTCATGGAGGTGGGAAAGGTAGGGGGAGCCATCTCACAGTTTAACCTTCTTCAGACTTTGGGGGCCTTTCTTGAGAGCAAGTGGTATTGAGTTAATAAGACCTTACTGATGTTTAATAGCAAACACAGTACTCTGTCATGTGACTGACACAGACTATAAATATCTTCTGGTTTTGTGATCAGGTTTGCACATAAGAACTAGGACCAGGAGTAGGCCATTCAGCCCCATGAGTCTACTCCATCATTTGATACGATCATGGTTGATCTCATCTCGGCCTCAACTCTATTTTCCTGCCCACTCTCCACAAACCTTCAACCCATTGCTAATTAAAAAATCTGTCTCTCTCCTTCTTAAATGTCCCAGCATCACCACACTCTGGGGTAGTGAATTCCACAGTTTCATGACTCTTTGAGAGAAATAATTTCTCATTTCTGACTTAAATCCACTACCCTTTATCCTAAAACAATGACCTCTCATCCTAGATCGCCCCACATAAGGAAACATCCTTTCTTCATCTACTCTGCCAATCCCGTTTAACATCTTATTTAGTACCTTAATTAGATTTCCTCACATTCTTCTAAACTCCAGAGAGTATAGGGCTAAACTGCTCAATCTCTCTTCATAAGATAAACCCCTCATTTCTGGAATCAATCTAGTGAATCTCCTTTGATCTACCTCCAATATAAAAATCGAACAAACTGCAGACGCTGAAAATCAGAAACAAAAACAGAAATTGCTGGAAAAACTCAGCAGGTCTGGCAGCATCTGTGGAGAGAAATCACAGTTAACATTTCAGGTCCAGTGACCCTTCCTCAGAACTTTTCCAGCAACTTCTGTTTTTGTTTTCTGAGCTCTTTCTAGTTTCACATAGGAGGGAGATAGAATTGTACGCAGTATTCCAAAAGTGGCTGAACCAATGTCGTTACAGCCTCAACATGACCTCCCAGCTCCCATACTCAATGCACTGACCAATAAAGGCAAGCATATCAAACGCCTTCTTCACTACCTTGTCTACCTGGGACTCTACTTTCAAGGAACTGTGAACCTGCAGCCCAAGGTCTCTTTGTTCAGCAACACTCCCCAGGACCTTACCACTAAGTATATAAGTCCTGCCTTGATGTGCCTTTCCAAAATGCAGCTAACTGGAAAGTTGCAATTTTATTCACCAGTTCCAGTTGCTGCCTTGGTCTAATCCCCCAAGCATGAAGCCTGGAGACGCTCTGGGCTCGTCATTTCCCTTGTTCATAAATGCCGTTGTTGTAACTTCGACAACAATCTTGTAACAGCATCAACCTGCCAAAGCATGTGTAACAATAAATTACAACATCCAACCCCCATTGGCGCTATGGGTGAGGTACAAAACATAGAATCCCTGCAGTGTGGAAACAGGCTATTCAGCCCAACAACTCCACACCAACCCTCCAAAGAGCATCCCCACCCAGATCCATCCCCCTACCTATCCCTGTAACCCCGCATTTTCCATGGCCCATCTACCTAGCCTGTGCATCGTTAGATTGTGGGAGGAAACCGGAGCACTCAATTATGCTCCTGCCTCTTGGAATGAAGTTGATGCTTACTCACAAGGAGAACTTGTGTGTGGAGTCTTTGAATGTGGGGAGGACGAGGCATCACACAGTTCTCACTAACCAGGAAACTCTCCTCCTTTTACCACCCGTCAAATGGAACTGATTAAATAAACAAAGTCCCTGCCACGTTCAATCCCAATTCTCCACACTAACTCGATTTTTAAAATAGATTCCAACGGTCAACGGTGGTGATCTTCACTCAAAATGACAAGATTGATTTGCGAAAGAGCTCATCTTACCGTCTCCCCTGGCAACGGCTTCAGTTGTCCATCTGCTGCTGCCATCTTGGCATCCTGTAGTTCGTTCCTCAGAGTCTGCACCGACTGCAGTGCGGAGTCAATTTCCATGGGACCACACGTCTCATGAGCCTGCATTGGAGAAAGTCAGACATTACCGCGTTGGTTCGCCTCTCAAGATCGGTTTGCTCGATGTTTTTGTTTTGGCCCAAACTGCTGGGCCTCTCCGGAGAGAAAACAAACCCGATGGCAGCCTCGGTCAGAGCTGCCCGGAGATGGGGTGTGGGGGGGGGGGGGGGGGGGCAAAGGTGAGCACCGTGACTATTACTGACCTTTTGTACAGACGTTCGGAGCTCAGCCAGGCTCGTGGCAAGATTCTTGGCGCATTGGCCAAGCTGCATGGCAGCGGCCTGGTCAGCGACTGTAGGCACTGCAGCTTTAGCGGAGGAGACCATCTTGCTTCCAGGCTGCAGAAACAACAACGACAAGGTTAAGCAGAAAGACTCGTGTTTACATAGCGCCTTTCGCAACCTCAGGATGTCATCATAGAATCAGAGAACCCCTACAGTGTGGAAACAGGCCCTTTGGCCCAACAAGTCCACACCAACGCTCCGAGCATCCCACCCAGACCCATCCCCCCATAACTCACCTAATGTCCAAAGTGTTTTTTTTTAAACAAGAAACGAAGCACTTCTGAAGAACGCTCATTTCTGCGACTAAACAACAAAAAAGGCTTCTAATAAACGCACAGCAAGATCCCACGATGAAGAAGTCGAGATTGGCCGGTTTCTCAACGATGGTATTGACAGCGACCTGGCCAAGTTACTCTTGCTGTTCTTCGAAATCAGGCCAAAGGATGTATTAAATTCACCCACAAGTGTCATTAGGCCTTAACTGCTTCAGTACTGACCTTCCAACAGTGTGGCACTCCCTCAGTGCTAACCCTTCGACAGTGCGGAGCTCCCTCAGTACTGACCCTCAGACAGTGCGGAGCTCCCTCAATACTGACCCTCAGACAGTGTGGCACTCCCTCAATACTGACCCTCAGACAGTGCAGAGCTCCCTCAGTACTGACCCTCAGACAGTGCAGAGCTCCCTCAGTACTGGCCCTCAGACAGTGCCGCGCTCCCTCAGTACAGACTCTCAGACAGTGTGGCGCTCCCTCAGTACTGACCCTCAGACAGTGCAGCACTCCCTGAGTATTGATCTTCTGACAATGCCGCGCTCCCTGAGTACTGACCCTCAGACAGTGCAATACTCCCTCAGCATTATACTGAGAATGTCAGTCTGGTTCAAGTCTCTGGAATCTGGTTTGAACCCACAACGTTCTAACTCAGAGGCTGGAATGCTAGCCACTGAGCCACCAACGAAACGTAAAGATATCAGCTTTCAAACTTGGAAATTAAACTTTCCATCTTGTTTGCAGCAGGAGCTGTGGAAAGGATACTAAATCTCAGAATACTGCCCACAAATGGTTTAAGAATTTCAGAGATACCACATAACATCTTTTATTTAAATCTCCAAAATGTCTATCCCTCCATTTGCTTGTACTGCTCCACAACATAATTAGAATGGAGCTTATTTGCAAAGCATCAGCTTAACAACCCAATTAGATAGATTGTACTGCGAAACAAATCAGATGGGGTACCAACACTACACCATCATACAAATATTTAAATCTGGATAAATGCTCCATAAAAACAAAGCCTTTTATTAGTGTTCAGTGATTGCTGCCTAATTTATTTCCTAGCTGTCAAACACAATTACGTGGAAGAATTTATTGTAGGTTGGGGGAGAAGGGAAATCCAGATTCGGAACGGATTGTTCAGCCAGGTCCAACATGACGTGGGAAGGTTTTCGAAGCATAGATATTAGCTGATTAGACATTCGCTCTCCTCAGAGATTGGTTAGCTCAGTCGGTTGGAGAGCTGGTTTGTGATGCAGTGTGAAGCCAACTGCATGGATTCAATTCTCACTCCTGCTGAGGTCACTGTGAAGGTCCCGGCTTTCAGTCTCTCCCCTCGCCCGAGGTGCGGTGTCCCTTTGGTTAAACTGACCACCATTCGTCGTCCCTCTCTGTCCCTAATGAGAGGGCAGCCGGCGAGGCTAAGACGACGTTCAATTTTCACTTCATGGCCTCACTCTGTCGACAGCACCTTCCCAAGCCGGGACCTCCACCATTGAGAAGGCTGAAGGCGGCTGATGGATGGGAACACAAGCAAGCTGCTCTCGAAGCCACGTACCATTGTGACTTTGGAACTATTTTATCATTACTTCAGTACCGCTGGATCAAAAATCCTGGGCTCCCTCCCTAACAGCACTGTTCTTGTCTGTGCACCAGACGAACTGTAATGGTTTAAAACTAAAGCTCACCACCACCTTCTGAAGGGCAATTGGGGAATAAATACTGGCCAATTCAATGACATCCACATCCCACAAAAGGTATTTAAAAAACCCGTATCCCCAAAACTTCTCTCATTATCTCCAGCATGTAACTTCCCAGAGAATTCCACTGTTCAGCAGGAGGAGGGTTCATACTTTCAGTTGTTGAAGGAAAGGAGTTTGGAGGGGGTGGGGGGTGGGGGGGGGAGCGGGGTGGCGTGGTGTGTGGGTAGGGGAGTGGTTGAGAGGAGACAAGGGCTCCCTGGGGCAAGGCCATTGTGAACACTGGTGACAATCCCACATGCAACTGGATTTATCCCAGCAGGATGTAGAGGTGCCGGTGTTGGACTGGGGTGGACTGGGTCAGAAGTCATACGACACCAGGTTATAGTCCAAAAGGTTTACTTGAAATCACAAGCTTTCAGAGTGCAGCCCCATTCGTCAGGTGAAGTGAGAGAGAAGCGCACAGAACACAGAATGTATAGGCAGAGAGATCAAATGATCATACAGTGGATTGTTAAATAATAAGTCTCTGCAGGTGATCCAAAGTGTTAGACAGTGTAAGTGTCAACAGCTGAATAACAAGCAAAGGGATGACTTAAAATCTGATTAAATGAGGCAAAGAGATAATTACAAAACAATTAAAAGTAAGGTGGTGCTGGAGACAAACCAAAATGACTAGAATAACATGATAGGTATAAGAGTTGTGCACCTCCTCAGAAGACAGACACAGGATAGAGTACCCTCCATCGTCCAGTGCTTCACTGGAGCGGAGAGACTGTGCCACGTTCCTCATAGCCTACAAAATGTCATCAATGACGACAAGCATCTCGCCAAGATCATCCCTACACCTCCACTTCTCGCCTTCAAACAACTGCCAAACCTTAAACAGACTATCATTCGCAGCAAACTACCCAGCCTTCAGGACAACATCGACTACAACACCACACAACCCTGCAACGGCAACCTCTGCAAGACATGTTAGATCATCGACATGGACACCACCATCTCACATGGGGACACCACCCACCCCGTATATGGCAGATACTCATATGACTCGGCCAACGTTGTCTATCTCATACACTGTAGGCAGGGATGCCCCGAGGCAGGGTACATTGGAGAAACCATGCAGACACTACGACAGCAGATGAATGGACACCGCACAACAATCACCAAACAGGGACGTTCTCTCCTGGTTGGGGAACACTTCAGCGGTCAAGGACATTCAGGCTCCAATCTTTGGGAAAGTGTCCTCCAAGGATGATACACGACAACGCAGAATCGCTGAGCAGAAACGGCTAACCAAGTTCAATATTCATCCTCAACCGTGATCTTGGGTTCATTTCAAATAAACCTGTTGAACTATAACTTGGTGTTGTGTGAATTCTGACTTTATCCCAGTAGGTTGAGAGCTTCAAGTGGTTCTGACTTGGTCATTCCATTGGCAGTAGGTGGGAAGACTGGCAATGGAATCATAGAATCCCTACAGTGCAGATAGAGGCCATTCAGCAAAATGGATCCACACCGAACTAGACTCATTCCCCCAACCCTATCCGTATAACCCTGCATTTCCCATGGCTAACCCACCCATCCCTGGACACTATGGGTAATTTAGCACAACCAATCCACCTAACCTGCACATCCCTGGACACTATGGGCAATTTAGCATGGCCAATCCACCTAGTCTGAACATCTTTGGACTGTGGGAGGAAAACGGAGCACCTGGAGGAAACCCACACAGACACGGGGAGAATGTGCAAACTCCACACTGAGAGTCACCCAAGGGTAGAATTGAACCCATGTCCGTGGCACTGTGAGACAGCAGTGCTAACCACTGAGCCACCGCGCTGCCCCTCCAATCCAGAACTCCATTGCTGCAGGTGCAGGTTGACAATTTGGGTTTTGGGTGCCACGACTACACTGCCTAATTCGATGCCCTCGCCAGATCTCAGCTCACCACTGCCAGAAGGAGAAGGTCCTGCTCAAAAAGAGACAGAGAGAGAGACAGAGAGAGAGAGAGAGAGAGAGAGAGAGAGAGAGAGAAGGAAACAGAGGCAGGGAGAGAGAGAAAAAGAGAGAGAGACACAGACATACCTGAAGGAAGTTCTGGCTGGCAATAATCAAGGCGAGTTGGGCATTAAGATTCTCAGGCTCAGCCTGGCTCCCTCGCACACCTTGCACCAACTGAGGAATATAATCAGCAACAACCTGTAGAAAGAAAATACGAGACACCGTATGCGAGGAGCTTTTCCTCAAAATAAGCCCATTTGCTTATTATCCCAACCACCACCTTCAAAACTAACATACAGTAGCAGCAGTGTGTACCACCTACAAGACAGGTTGCAAACACTCACCAAGGGTCCTCAGACAGCACCTTCCACTTCCAGCTAGAAGGACAAGGGCAGCAGATGCAGGGGAACACCACCCCATGCAAGTTCCCCTCTGAGCCACTCGCCATCCTGACTTGGGAATATATCAATGTTCCTTCAGTGTTGCTGGGTCAAAATCCTGGAACTCCCTCCCTAAGGGGCTACCTACAGCACATGGGTCTACCACTACCTTTTCAAGAGCAACTCAAAATAAAAGGAAAGAAGAGAAAAACAGGGAGCAGATGAGGAAGGGATGATGAAAAGAAAAATACTTCCATTTCCATAGCATCCAACTCACAACATATGAACAACCAAACACACAGCATGAGTAGATCACTTAACCCTTTGAGTCTGCACAGCAATTCGTTAAGATCGTCACTGATCTGATCGGAACCTCAAATCTGCATCCCTGCCAACCTCCTTTAACCTGAGGAAGGGTCACTTCCCCGAAACGTTAACTCTGATTTCTCTTCGCAGATGCTGCCAGACCTGCTGAGCTTTTCGAGCAACTTCTGTCTTTGTTTCTTCTTTAACCTGTTCGGTTAAAAAGAATCAGTCTATGTCTGCCTTAAAACTGTTCAAGGACTCTGCTTCCACCACCTCTTTGGGAAAAGAGTTCCAAACACTCGTGACCCTCTGAGAGAAAATGTTTCGCCTTAAGTCTGCTTTAAATGGGCGACCCGTGATTTTTAAAGAGTGACCCCTCATTCTAGATTCTCCATTTCTACCCTGTCAAGACCCCTCTGGATGTTATATGCTTCCATCAAATTATCCTTCTAAATTTCAGTGGGTACAAGTCTGGTCTTTCCAACTTTCCTGAAGAGACAACCCACTCATTCCAAGTTTATGTCTGGTAAACCTTTTCTGAATTCTTTTCCATTGCATTTACATCTTTTTTAACTAAGGTCACCAAGACTGTGCTCAATTCTCCAGATGTGGTCTCACCAGCTTCCAGAATTATAACTTCCAACTTTTATAATTCCCCTTGCGATAAATTCGAACATTCCATTAGGCTTCCTAATGCCGTACCTGGACACCTATAACCTTTTGTGATCCATGCATGAGGACGCCTAGATCCCTCTCCATCTCAGAGTTCTACAAACTCACACTGTTTGAATAAAATATTTCCTTTTTATTGTTCATTTCACATTTTCCCACATTTTAAACCATTTGCCTGATCTTAAGAATGAGATAGATAGGTTCTTGATTATCAAGAGAATCAAGGGTTATGGGGTGAAAGTGGGAGAATGGGGTTATCAGCCATGATTGAATAGCGGAGCAGACTTGAGGGCCGAATGGCCTAATTTCTGCTCCTATGTCTTATGGTCTTATCTTGGTCTCTTCACTCAACCTATCCATATCTTTCTGCAGCCTCTATTATGTCCTCTCCACAACTTCCCTACTTATCTTTCAAGTCCGGCAGTGGTTAGAAAATATCTAAATGTGATGCCAAGGGGTAACCTGAGCTGCAGTGGTAGTGCCCCTGCCTCTGAGCCAGGAGGCCGAGGGTTCCAGTTCCAGTTTAAGTGTGTAATAAGATCTCTGAACTGGTTGATGTGAAAATACCTAAGAGCTGAATGCTTCCCCAGTGGATGTTGTTTTCTGGGCAAGGAAAGGTGGAAACTGGTGTTTGTGCTAAACTGCAGATTTACATTTGTAGAGTCCTGATTGTCTAATGGTGCTGAATGGAGATCCTTTGAACACATGACTTTAGGTACCTGCTCTCAAAGTGGATTCTCGCTGGGTGTGCGATGCACACTTAAGCAGGGAGACATGCCAAAATATTTTGCATCAATTGAAACCTCGTAGGAACAGCGTGCAATACACCTGTTTCAGTTTCAGCCCAGGATCTGTATACAAGAGGGTGATGCTCATTGCATTCACTCATGCTTGAGCCGGAGGTGAACAGCCTATGGGCAGCTTGTTTGGTCATTGTATAATCATAGAAACCCTACAGTGTGGAAGTCATTGGCCATCAAGTCATTGCCAACCCTCTGAAGAGCATCCCACCCAGACCCAACCCTTACCCTGTCTCCGTAACCCTGCATTTCCCACGGCTAACCCAACTAACTTACACATCCCTACACTATGTGCAATTTAGCATTGCCAATCCACCCTAACCTGCACATCTTTGGACTGTGGGAGGAAACCCACGCAGACACAGGGAGAATGTGCAAACTCCACACAGACAGTCACACAAGACTGGAATCGAACCCGGGTCCCTGGCGCTTTGAGGCAGCAGTGCTAAGCACTGAGCCACTGTGCTGCCCCAAGTCATATAACATGGAAACATGATTTCCCTCTCACAAAGCCATGCTGAATAACCAGTACCTGCCTCTCCAAATGCACATAAATCCTATCATTCAGAATCACCTCCAACAACTTACCCACCATCAAAGTCAGACTCACATGTCTATGGTTCCCAAACTGCTCCTTACATCCCTTCTTAAACAAAGGCACAACATGAGCCACTCTCCAGTCATCCAGCACCTCACCCGAGGTTATAGATGATACAAATATTTCTGCAAGTGGCCGCACAGTTTCCTCCCTAACCTCCCACAACATCCTGGGATACACTCGATCAGGTCACTCCTCAGCTTCCTTTGTGCCATTTCATTGGAACTGAACAGGGAGGCGTCCTGACGCCCATTCCAGTGAAGAAATAACCGAGAGAGACGGATTCACACCAAACCCCTGTGGGACTTTCCCATTCAACCCTTTACCTTACAGCTTTGGACCAGTTGTTGATGGGCGGCCGTGTTCTTATTGGACGATGATGCATTCTGTGAAGCTGCAATAGTTTGTGTTGCGGCAGCAGCTGCTTGTTTGGCTGCATTCTGCTCAAGGAGAGAGTAAACAGAAACACATCCTGAACAACAAAAGACTCTCATCCGCTACACTGAGCCCTGCAAAGCCGATTGATCAATTAATTTCAACATGACGTATTAAAATCGGTTCCATGGGCGATTTGGTGAGTGAGTGGCTGGGAGTCACACAGACTGGGATGACCCTGCCTCTGGCCTGTGTTGAGTTTGATGACCGCAACGTGCCTGATCCTTTGTGTAATGGCTTCCTGACAGATTGGTTTCGGTGGTTCTCCCTCTTTCACTTGGTTGCCTGGTGCCAATTGTAGGACCAGGAGGAAGCGGATTATGAATTTACCTGAAAGGAACGTGCTGCATTACCTCAAGCCGATTAATCAGCTTCTTTTTGATGGCGTTCTGAGCAGCTGAGTTGGTGACGACTCGCAGGCCTTCCGCTGCTTCCCGCAGTTTCTGCTGTTGGTCCTGGTTTTCTGGATTTGCGGCTGCACCCTGTGCAGGAGAGAAATGAGATCACGGAGGGTCAGCCCAAGAGGACGAGAGACATTCACCCCGTTGGCACAGCTGGCTAGCTTCAGGGGATGGAGTGGACCAACGTCAACTATTCCTTGGGTGTACTCTAGTGTAACCCAGCTGCCTCACACTAACATGAAGGAAAGTATTGGGAGATCACTTCAGCTCTGCGATTAGGAACAGGGACAGGTACTGGGCCATTTTGCTTGAACAGCTTGTTAAATACGTGCTGCCCTCACTGAAGGACAGTCACAGAGTCATACAGCACAGAAACAGACCCTTCGGTCCAAGCAGTCCATGCCGACCATAATCCCAAACTAGACTACTCCCACCTGCCTGCCCCTGGCCCATATTCCTCCAATCTTTTCCTATTCATGTCATTATCCAAATGTCTTTTAAACATTCTAACTGTACCCGTATCCATCACTACCCCTGGAAGTTCATTCCACACACAAACAACCCCTCTGTGTAAAAAAAATGCCCCTCGTGTCTTTTTTTAAATCTTTCTCCTCTCACCTTAAAATATGCCCCTTAGTCTTGAAATCCACCACCCTAGGGAAAAGGCATTCACCTTATCAATACCCCTCATGATTTTATAAACCTCTATAAGGCCACCCCTCAACCTCTTACACTCCAGTGAGAAAAGTTCCAGCCTATCCAGCCTCTCCTTATAACTCAAACCTTCCATTCCCGGCGACATCCTGGTAAATCTCTTCTGAAACCTCTCCAGCTTAATCATATCCTTCCTATAACAAGATGACCAGTCACTTAGTGAAGCCCCAAGTCAGGCTTTTAGTAAAGAGGTACTGTACATGTACTTAGAAACTGAGAGCTGGAGTCGGCATTCAGCCCATCGAGACTGCTCTGCCAATCAATATGATCATGGCTCAGCCTCTACCTCAATGTCATTTTCCTGCTTTCCCTCCATACATTTTTAGATTTATAAGACATCAAAAGTATTGATCTCCTTGTTGAAGATATTTAGTGGCTCAGCTTCCACAGACTTCTGTGGAATAGAGCTCCGCAGGTTCATTACCCTTTGAGTGAAGAAATGATTCCTCATCTCTTGCCTACCCTGAGACTATGACCCCTGGTTCTAGGCTCTCCAACCAGAGGAACATCCTCCCTGCATCTAGTCTGTCCAGCCGTGTTTGCGTTTTATACACTTTGATCAGATCCTATCTCATGCTTTTATTACTTCAGAAAAGAGGGATACCTTATACTGGGCTGTGGGGAGGACTTAAAATCTACAACAACAATTTACAATTATATCACACCTTCAAACATGATATAAAACAGGAACGTTGTAGCACTAAATTGATCACTGCGAATATAAGAGACCAGGTGACCTAAGGTTTGGTCAAAGAAGGTAGGTTTCAAGGAAGGATGAGCTTCAGAGGCAGAGAGTATGTATTTTTATTCATTCACGGGATGAGGGCATTGCTGTCTGGACCAGCATTTATTACCCATCCCTAATTGCCCAGAGGGCGGTTAAGAGTCAACCACATTGCTGTGGGCCTGGAGTCACCTGTAGGCCAGATCAGGTAAGGATAGCAGTTTCCTTCCATAAAGGACATTAGAGAATCTGATAAGTAATTCATTGTGGAGGGATTAAAGTGTAGGGCTCACTAATGTCCTTTAGGGAAGGAAATCTGCCATTTTTACCTGGCCTGGACTACATGTGACTCCAGATCCACAGTGATGTGGTTGACTCTCAACTGCCCCCTGATATAGCCTAGCAAGCCACTCTGTTGTATCAATCACTACAAGGACAATCAGGGTGAATGAAAGGTAAAGGACCCACCAATGTTGAGACCATAGAAAGTGGAGAACCATACGATTCCAGGATCAGGTATCTCTGAAGATCACGGAGGATACAGGATGTTGCTGGGCTAGGTTTGGCAGAATCTTGGGGGCATTTGAGAACAGGAATCAGAATTTGAAAACCAAGGCATTGTTTGATCTCTGAGGAAGGGTCACCGGACGCGAAACATTAGCTCTGATTTTTTCTTCACAGATGCTGCCAGACCTGCTGAGCTTTTCCAGCAACTTCTGTTTTTGTCCCATTTAATCTCTTGTTCTTTACCCACTACCCCTCCCATTATTTTTCCTTCACGAGCATATCTACACAAGGTTTCTAATGAATCTGTATCCTATCGCAGCAGTGTAATCCGTATCCTCACCATTCCTTATTTTACAACTAATTATTTCCTAATTACTTCTTTAGATTGATGTTTTCTGGTTCTCAACCCTTCCGCTTTTGGAAAAAAATTTTCCTTTATTTCAACTATCCAAATATAACATGAGTCTAAATGGCTGTATCCAATCACCTCTTAGCCATCTCCACTTGAACAAGACCAACTCCAGCATCACCATATCCTTGTACTATACACGTGCCCCGTGCCAGCTCCAAAAAGGAGAATCTAACCAACATCCCTTGACATTCAATGGTGTTACCATCACTGCATCCCCACTATCAACATTTTAGGGATTACCACTGACCATAATCTGAACTGGACTAGCCATATAAATATTATGAGCGGGGGTCAAAGGCTAGGAACACTGAGGTGGATAACTCACCTCCTGACTCCCTAAAGCCTATGCACCATCTACAAGGCACAAGTCAGGAGTGTGATGGAATACTCCCCATTTGCCTGGATGGGTGCAGCCCCAACAACGCTCAAGAAGCTTGACACCATCCAGGACAAAGCAGCCCGTTTGATAGGCACTACATCCATAAACATCCACTCCTTCACTACTGGCACTCAATAGCAACGGTGTGTACCATCTACAAGATGAACTGCAGAAATTCACCAAAGATCCTCAGGCAGCACCTCACAAGTCCACAACCATTTCTATCTCGAAGGATAAGGGCAGCAGATACATGGGAACACCAAATCCTGCAAGTTCCCCTTCAAACCACTCACCATCCTGACTTGGAAATATATCACTGTTCTTTGAGTGTCGCTGGGTTAAAATCCTGGAACTCCCTCCCTGACAGCATTGTGGGTGCCCCTACGCCCCATGGACAAGCAGTGGTTCAAGTAGGCAGCTCGCTACCACCTTCTCAAGGTTAACCAGGATGGGTAATAAACGGTGGCGTGGCCAGTGATACACACATCCCACAGGCAAATAACAATAATTTTAAAAGTCCCTCTTTCTGGATAAAATTTCTTTCATACTTTCTCCATAGGTTTCTCATCTTTCCTAAAGCACAGTGACATAAAGTAAATTGCATACACCTTCCAGTTAGGGCCAAGTGATAGTTTTATAAATTCCCCTTTTCTTTGGAATAGTGCTACTGGGTCTCATTGAGGTGGCAAATGGGATCTTGCTTTATTGTCTCATCCAAAAGACAATCCCCCTGACAGTATAGCATTCCCTCAGTACTGCACTGGAATATCATTCTGGATCATGCATTTCAAGTTGTGGAACAAGATTTGAACACACAACCATCTTACTCTTGAGGTAAGTGTGTAACCTACAGAGCCACACTGGCATCTAACAGATAGCACAAAACAGACCCTTTGACCCAACTTGTCCATGCCAACCAGATTTCCCGAACTAAACTAGTCGTATTTGCATGCATTTGGCCCACAAACCACTGAACCTTTTCTATTCAAGGTCTTTTTGCCCATGGTAGTGGAGGTGCAAAACTAGATGGCACAGGTGTGAGGTGAGAAGGGAAAGATTTAAAAGGGACCTGAGGGTCAATGTTCTCACACAGTGGATGGTGCGTGTATGGAATGAAGTGCCAGAGGAAATGTTGGAGACTGATACAATTACAACATTTAAAAGGCATCTGGATGAGTACATGAATAGGAAGGATTTAGGAGCATATGGGCCAAAGGCTGGCAAATGGGCCTAGATTATTACAGGATATCTGGTTGGCATGGACAATCTGGACCAAAGTGTCTGTTTCCATGCAGTACAACTCTATGACTATTCATGTACCTGTCTAAATGTCTTAAATGTTGTAATGAGTACCTGCGATGGGAAACTGGGGGCAACGAGTCAGAGACAGGAGAGAATAGATTTGCTGAGAAAGGGTGTAGATAAAGGAAGAGATCTTAAGAAGGGTTTGTGAGGAGAACTGGCAAGTTCAAGGAATTGTAGTGAGGTCAAGACGCAAATCTGAAAGCTCCACCTTCAATGGCGGGACAGAGGAAAGTTAGATAGCTGGGGGCAGGGTCACGTGTCAATCTAACAATTCCGGGAGATGGACAAAAATGGAGGTTCAGGGGATCGATGTGTCTAGAAAAGAGGCAGAGGATCGGAGGAGATGGCAAAAAGTTGGTGGAGGTCAGTAAGTGCAGTGATGAGGCCAAGTGGGACAAGGTAGGGGCAGAATTTGGTGCTTTGGATCGCAGGTGGTCATTCAGGAACAGTTGGGTCTAAGGCAGTCAATGACTAGGATGCAGTGGCCTTTGGGTCTGGGTGGGATGTTGTTAGGAAGGTCAGTATGGACTCGATGGGTCGAATGGCCTGCTCCCACACTGCAAGGATTCTATGACGGGTGAATTGGGATTGAATAGTCTTGGGTCAGTCTGGCAGAGTGGTATGGTATCTTGTTCTGTAATCAGATCCATTTCAGAGCAATGCCATGAAAGCCCGCTCTCTCTCTCCAACAGCCACCAGCACATTATTTCCAGCTCCTGCGGCAAAATAACCGTCTCCAATTCTGCCGCAGTACAGTGTCAGGGACTGTCAGAGTTAACGCCCCTCGCTTCAAACACATGCTGCTCGCTGAAGGTTTCATATTAAGGTCTACACCTGGGGACGCACGTCAGAGGGAGCTTTACCCTTCTCCTCAGCCAGAGTAATTCAATCCTGACATGATGAGCAAACACGGAGCTTCCTCAGGCCAAACTCTGCATTCGGTCTGCAGTAGCATTTAATAGAGGAAAAAAAAAACAGGGAACTAATGTTGGAATCAATAACTAAAAAAGTAACCAAATCGAAGGTGGTGATCCCTACATAGAAACAAAGAAAACAGGAACAGGAGTAGGCCGTTCGGCCCTTCAAGTCTGCTCCACTATCCAATACGATCATGGCTGATCACCCAACACAGTCCCCTGTTCCCACTTTCTCCCCAAACCCTTTGATCTCTTTAGCCCTAAGAAGTATATCTAACAACTCCTTGAAAACATGCAATGTTTTAGTCTCGACCACTTTCTGTGGCAGAGAATTCCACAGGCTCACCGCTGTCAGGGGGAAAGACATTTCTTCTTATCTCAGTCCTTATTGGCCTACCCTGTATAATTAAACTGTGACCCCTGGCTCTGGACTCCCCAGACAGTCAGCAGGAACATTCTTTCTGCATCTGTCCTGTCTAGTCCTGTTAGAATTGATCCATCTGACTCAATGGGAAAGCGCATCCTTTATTTACATCAGACAGTTATCTGAAAAGGGAGACTGCGTGGGGTTACAGGATGACGGCTGGGGGTCTGCAAGTGGGGGAAAAATTGCTCATTCGGGGGCGGGGGGCTCATTAGCTTGGAGCTTTTGTTCGCACTCATTGATCAATTTACTATGGGTGCAATGGGCTGAATGGTCTCCTCCTACACACTTTAACAATTGTGCGACATGATTTTGATTCCAATCAGACAACAACAGGATTCAGGGTGAGCTTGACAACTGGATACAAAATTGGCTTACCAGCAGCAGACAGAGAGTGGTGGTGGTGGAGGGTTGTTTTTCAGACTGTGACCAGCGATGTTCCACAGGGATCGGTACAGGAGGAGGGGCTCCACTTGTGTTTGTCATTTATAGAAATGATTTAGATGAGAATATCGAAAGCATGGTTAGTAAGTTTGTGGATGACACCAAGATTGGAGGTATAGTGGACAGTGAAGAAGGTTATCTAAGATTACAAAGAAATCTCGAACAATTGTATCAATAGGATGAAGACGGAGTTTAATTTGAATAAATGTGAGGTTTTGCATTTCAGTAAAACAAACAAAGGCAAGACTTATACAATTAAAAATAGGGCCTTGGATAGTGCGGTAGAACAGAGAGACCTAGGGGCTCAGGTACATAATTCTTTGAAGTTTGCATCATAAATAGGTAGGGGGGTTAAGAAGGCATTTAGCACGCTTTCCTTCATTGCTCAGACCTTCGAGTAAAGGAGTTGGGACATTATGTCGAGGTTGTCCAGGACATTGGTGAGGCCTCTTCTGGAGTACTGTGTCCAGTTCTGTCTCCCTGTTATAGGAAGGATATTATTAAGCTGGAGAGGTTTCAGAAGAGATTTACCAGGAGGGGGTTTTGAATTATAAAGACAGGCTGCATGGGCTGGGAACTTTTTCACTGGAACATAGGAGGTTGAGAAGTGACCTTATAAAATAATGAGGGATATAGATAAGGTGAAAGGCAGGTGTCTTTTACCTAGGGTGGGGCATTTCAAGACTAGGGAGCATACTTTTAAGGTGAGAGGGGAAAGATTTTTAATAAAGTTAAGAAGGGCAATTTTTTTTCTTTACGCAGAGAGTAGTTCATGTGTGGAAGTGAAAGTGGTGGATGCAGGTACAGTTACAATGTTTAAAAGACATTTGGATAAGTACATGAATAAAAAGTGTTTGGAAGAATATGGGCCAGGAGCAGGCAGGTGGGACTAGATTAGTTTGGGATCATGGTCAGCATGGACTGTTTGGACTGAAGGGTCTGTTTCCATGCTGTATGACTCTATGACAGGGAAACAGTCAGGATAAACTGATGGAACCAGCAACAGGATTTCAAAGAAATTCCCGACGCCATTGTGCTCCTGCCAACACTAAATTGGAATCAAGCTTGCTTATGCGACTCTCAGGTTTTGTTTGAATTCTGCACAAGGCAGGATATCAGCTGTCAAATTAAACAATCGACCACTCTTTCACAGAGATCTTGATCTTCCCTAGAAAGCAAGCTGCTCAAAATAACAAAAGCTTTGCAAATTTAAGCAAAAGACCTTGCAATGAGTAATTTGCTTGCAATTGGGAGAAATTTAGTTCCCTCAGTGCCTTTGTGTACAAACACAATAAGAAGTCAAGGTAACTTTCAGAAAGCAAAATAAACTTCTTTCACTTTCTCGAAAGGCACCAAGTTATTTAATAAGTACCAGACAAAGAGTTCAATTTCCTCACAAATACTTCTGCGTTTGAAGGGATTGGCGGGGATTATTCTCCACTCTCACTACAAAAGTGAGCTTGAAAAAGCACATGGAACAGACCAGGAGTGTCCATCTGGCTTTGTGACCACTGTCAAATGGTGACTGTCAGAGTTAAGGAGAATTTCCTCACGGGACTAAAAATCACACGATCGCTGTGATCCAAAAAAAGTAAACATACTGCAGATGCTGGAGATCGGAAACGGAAGCAGAAAGTGCTGGAGAAACCTGACAGGTCTGGCAGCACCCATGGAGAGAGAAAAACAGAATTAACATTTGGAGTTGGGAAGCAAGGGTCTTTTAGGAAGGAAGAACTGTAGGAAATTAGTATTAGGGTGGCACGGTGGCTCAGTGGTTGGCACTGCTGCCTCACAGCACCAGGAACCCGGGTTCAATTCCAGCCTCAGGTAACTGTCTGTGTGGAGTTTGCACATTCTCCCTGTGTCTGCGTGGGTTTCTTCCGGGTGCTCTGGTTTACTTCCCACAGTCCATAGATGTGCAGGTTAGGTGGATTGGCCATGCTAAATTGCCCACAGTTTTCAGGGATGTGTAGATTAGGTGGTTTATGGGGATGGGTGTGGGTGGGATGCTGTGAGAGTCAGTATGGAGCTGTTGGGCCGAAGGGCCTGTTTCCACACCGTAGGGAGTCTAAGTCTTGAACCGGCCACTACATCACATGTCAGCCCAACAGCAGATACCCTATCACTAACATCGATGATACTGTTTTAATTCTGGATTTTTATTGAATTCAAATTTTACCAGCTGCCGTGGCGGGATTCGAACCTGCGCTCCCAGCCCACAGTTCTGGCTAACACGAACAGTGACAATGCCACCGCTCCCCAAACTGGAGTTCAGGTACAAATTAGCCAGGATCTGACTGATTACCACAACACAGTGGAGGGGCTGAATGGTCTCCTTTGCTTTGGAACATTGCCATGGCAAAATAAAAATGAGCAACCCAGCTGGGGCACTCACCCATGAAACAGGGAAAGGGGCGCCATGGGCAGTCGGTGAGGGCAGGAGGGGGTCAGGCTACAGACGAGGGTGGGCACTGATGTCCATCCCACCCATGCCACAGACAGCTGTTCTGGTGAGCTGTTGCTGAGGTTTCTTCTATTCTGTTCAATGACCCTTACTACATTACATGTGTCACAATATCAGTGGTTCAAACTTCAGCACTTGTTAAGGAAACTAAGAGGCAAACGATGCAGTAAGCTCAGTTCAAGCCTGTCACTGCTCACAAAATGTGAGGTTATTATCAGTTTACTCTGTATCCACAATCCAGCCCAGAAACACATTCCATCAGTCACTTTTTTTTACTATTCATTCACGGGATGAGGACATCACTAACTAGGCAGCATTTATTGCCCATCCCTAATTGCCCAGAGGGCAGTTCAGAGTCAACCACATTGCTGTGGGTCTGGATTCACATGTAGGCCAGATCAGGTAAGGATGGCAGTTTCCTTCCCTAAAGGGTATTAGTGAACCAGATGGATTTTTCCTGACGATCAACAATGGATTCACAGTCATCATTAGATTCTTAATTCTAGATTGTCTACTGAATTCAAATTCCACCATCTGCCGTGGCGGGATTCGAACCTGGGTCCCCAGAACATTGTCTGGGTCTCTAGATTAACAGTCCAGTGATAATACCACTAGGCCATCGTCTCCACATAAACTGGCCCAGATGTTCAAAAGCCTGCCTGGAACCACAGCAACAGTGACCCACGAACCAACCTCACATTTGATCTCTTCACTCCCTTAGTTACCATTCGCCTCTGCTTCACTCTAAACCAAATGAGCTGTGACAGACCTCGATCGGAGCCAGCGGGAAATTTAAAACATGGGATTGCAGAGACCGGCCCCGCCTCCTCTCAGAATCTGAGAACTGCAGAACTGCTGCAATCTAAACTGAAGTTATAACAAGGAATTTATTTGTCCGGAGAAGAGCAGGCTGAGACATTTGATCAAGGTGCTCAGAAATCAGGAGGGGCAGGAAGCAACGGACTGAGAACGAGAGAATTAGAAGTAATGAGGGGGAGAGTAATGAGGCACAGGCACAAATGGACCAAATAGCCTTCTCCTGCACCGGAACATGTGTACCCCAGGCAAGGCAATAGCCAGTGCCAATCTCCTGTCTCCTGGAATGGGGTAGGGGGCACCATGTGTCATGTGCCAGTGGGTAGGATCACCCTGCCTTGAAGGACATGCAGTGCCATCATTTTCGCTGTCGCCCAGTCGACTTTGTGGTCATTTTTCCAAGCACCAGCTCGTTAATTATTGGATGAGTCGAATTCAATTTCAAAGCGGCCCCGGGGCGTTGACTGGTAGCTCCGTCCAGTATTACAATCTACCAGTCCCGCAGCCAGCAGGAGTTGGAACACTAAGGAATGAATTACGTTTTCTTTTCTCTCGTGGAGATTCATTCGGGACGTTGAAAGGACTGCTTTGGCCAGACCACAACACCGGGTAAAGTCCAACTCCACCCACTGTGCCAGTTAACAGCACACAAACCCAATGAGTTAGCTTGGCAGCAGACTGTAAACACACCGGGAGTCAGGGGAAATGTGATAAGCTGGGCGAAACCACTGAGAAACGATATATAGATTGATATTCTGGCATTCACAGCCTGCGACACTGAAAGGTAAGGCTTCTCCACTCACACCTACTCAAAGTTGGCCTGTGTTTCAAAGGGAGTGGGATACAAAAGTAATAAAACAATGGAGGCCAATCTCAACCATCTGCCAAAGAAGATAATGATAAGGCACTGGTCAGATCATGCCTGTAATTCTGTGACTAATAGGATAATTAATCTCAACAGGAAAGATACACTAACATTGGAGGTAATGCAGAGAAAGTTGATACCACATGGAAGGACTGTCTCATGAGGAGAGATTGAGTAGATCGGGCCTGTACTCATTGGAATGTCAAAGAATGAGAGGAGACCTTATTAAAACATGTCAGATTCTTCGGGGACTTTACAGAGTAGATGCAGAAAGGTTGTTTCCCCTGGTGGGAGAGTCTAGGACCACAGGGTATAATCTCAAAATATGGGGTCATACATTTAAGGACAGAGAGATTTCTTCACTCAGAGGGGAGTAAATCTGTGGAATTCTTTACTGCAAAAGGCTGTCGAGGCTGGGTCATTAAGTAAACGCAAGGTTGAGATAGACAGGTTTTTAGTCAGTAAGGGAATCAAGGTTATAGGGAAGAGTGGAGTTGAGGATTATCGGATCAGCCATGATCTCATTGGATGGTAGCACACCCTCAATGAGCTTGTTTGTTTTATGGTCGTAACCAGGAGCCAGCATAGGTCAGTGAGCACGAGGTGATAAAGGGCCAGGGCTTGAGGAGACAGAGTTTTGGACAAGATTGAGTTTAAAGAGGGTGGAATTCGGGATACCAGCTAGAAATATGCTGGAACAGCCAAATGTAGAATAAAGGGTTAGACTGAAGGGGAAGTTTGTTTGGCATGGCTTTAAAAATTGGGAGGCGATGGCCCAGTGGTATTATTGCTGGACTGTTAATCCAGAGACCCAAGTAATGTTCGGGGACCTAGGTTTGAATCCCACCATGGCAGAGGGTGGGATTTGAATTAAAAGTCCAATGATGACCATGAATCCATTGTTGATTGTCAGAAATACCCATCTGTGGCACGGTAGCTCAGCTCAGGACCCGGGTTCAATTCCAGCCTCGGGTGACTGCCTGTGTGGAGTTTGCACGTTCTCCCCGTGTCTGCGTGGCTTTCCTCCGGGTGCTCCGGTTTCCTCCCACAGTCCAAAGACGTGCAGGTTAAGTAGATTGGCTATGCTAAATTTCCCACAGTGTCTGGGGATGGGTCTGGGTGGGCTGCTCTGAGGGTCGGTGTGGACTTGTTGGGACGAAGTTTCCATACTGTAGGGATTCTATGTGCACAGGAAATAGATTAGCCATGGGAAATGTAGGGATAGAGGGATGAGGCGGGTCTGGGTGGCATGGTCTTCAAAGGGTTGGTGTGGATTCGATGGTAAGAATGGCCTGCTTCCATACTGGAGGGATTCTGTGATTTCTATGATCTGGTCCACCAACGTCCTTTAGGGAAGGAAACTGCCATCCTTGCCTGGTCTGGCCTACATGTGACCAACATGTTGACTATGAGTTGGGCAATAGATGCTGACCTGGCCAGCAACACTCTCATCCCGTGACAGACTTCTTGGATTTAGGTTTCCCACGATCTGGGGAGTACGGCTTAGACAGGAAGAAGTTGAATACCTTTGCAGCTTCCACCATCCTCGCCGTGGAATCAGCCAATAGCTTCGCAGCTGCTAGTAGCTTCTTTGAGTTATCGACATCGCTCTCCGCCTCTGCGTCTGACCTCATGGCGTTCACCAAATCTGACGTGGCCTGGGCCAAGACTCGCGCCTGTCGAACCATCTCCCCTGTGGGCCACAGATACCAATTCGTGGTTACTCAACAATGCCCAGACTCCCAGCCAACTATTTCGCTCTCCCCCCAGTTTGAAGCCAAGTTAATCCCCTCATTAAACCTCTCCTCAGCTCACGATCAGCTGTAATTCCCACACCGCTTCCCGCTCTCCCCAACAAAACAAAAACACTTCCACCATTATTTCTATGCCATCCGCATGCCTTTGCTCCTGGGCCAACACCTCTTCCTTCCCTAGATCCAAACTGCCCTTCAATCTGAATTCTCGATCCAAGATATTCCTGTACCCCAGGAGCAGAGAAGGGCCCAGGGAGATCTTGGCATTGTCTGCCCCCAAATAAAGTCATCATCCTCGTAAACAAGCTTTCTCTGCAGTTTCTCCTGACATCGGAAAGGATATATTTGCCATCGAGGGAGGTTCACTAGGCTGAAACCAGGGACTATCAGGGCTGTCTTATAAGGAGAGATTAGTTTGACTTGGGCCTTTCACTAGAGTTTAAAAGGATGAGAGGGAATCTGATTGAAACGTATAAAATTCCAAACAGGTGGACAGCCTAGATGCCAGGAGGGTGTTTCCCCAGGTCAGGGAGTCTACTTTAATCAATGTTGTTTTTGAAATGGGCAAACACTCGGCTGACCAATCTCCTTGACCTTTTTTTACAACGGAGTGACACCACAAGATCATGAGGGGAGTCCAGAACCAGGGGACACTGTCTCAGTATCTGGGGCGGGCCATTTAGGTCTGAGATGAGGAAAATTGTCTTTCTTCGAACACATGGAATTCCCTACCGCAGGAGGCTGTAAAGCCCAAGTCACTGAATATATTTAAGAAAAAGATTGATAAATTTCTAGATTGTAAAGGCCACAAGGGAAGCACATGGGAAAATGTCATTGAGACAGATGATCATATTGAACAGGAGAGCAGGCTGGAGGGGCCAAATGGCCTACTTGGGCCCCTAGTTTCGACGTTTCTATGACTTCACTGATGACCTTCCCAGAATTCTGAGCACACGGGGTCTTCCCTCATTAACTTGAGATCCACTCCCTTTCAAAAAAAACGCTCAAGGAGATTGGTCAGCTGAGTGTCTGCCCACTCTGGAAACCACACTGATGGTCAGTTGCCCAATGATTCCCATACCAATGTTGGAAAGTGGTGTCCCCTTTCAAACTTCACACTTTTACTATTCCACATTTCCTGTGGAGCAAGGGGCCTCATTTAAATTATCGCAAATCCAAAGACCTAACATCAATTCAGCACTACTCTCTTTAGGCATACGTAATGCAACAGATTCCTTGGGTCAGAGTGATCATTTTCAAATACCTCCTGAAAATGCCTCAAAATCCTTCCTTTGAAACATTCAGGTCAGTGGTCTTTCACCTGATATGTAAACCCTCTTGCTCTCTCTCTCCCCCGCCCGCACAAATGTCCATAATTTCTGATTTCCATTGCCCACATTATGTTGCATATTAATAGGATAAAGGCATAATTATTCTCATCAAAAAGAAAAGCAGAATACTGCAGGCTCTGGAAATCTGAAACAAACATGGCGGATGCTAGACAAACTAGGGGTGGCACGGTGGCTCAGTGATTAGCAATGCTGCCTCACAGCACCAGGGACCCAGGTTCGATTCCACCCTCGGGCAACTGTCTGTGTGGAGTTTGCACATTCTCCCTGTGTCTGCGTGGGTTTCCTCCAGATGCTCCGGTTTCCTCCCACAGTCCAAAGAAGCGCAGGCTAGGTGGATAAGCCAGGGAAAATTGCCTGTAGTGTTGAGGGAGGTGGGGTTTAGGGGTACAGATCTGGGTAGCTCTGAGGGTCAGTGTGGACTTGTTGGGCCGAAGGGACCGTTTCCACACTGTAGGGATTCTGTGATTCTATTCTTCGAACTCTGGAAGCATCTGTATCTACAGAAAAAGTTAAAGTTTTGAGTCTAGTATAACTCTTCAGGGTAGAGGGGCACCTTTTCAAAATGGCAGACCAGGCCTGAGGCCTACTTTTGCTCATCATGCACCCAGTAAAGTCACTGCACCCAGACCCTACCACCAACGTGCGAGGGCTCACTGCCAATCGATATTTTTCCGCTAGTGGTTTTCTCAGGCACTGCACGTACCCTTCGAGGGTACTCCCCTCTTACCTGCATCACCCATGGAGCTGAAGATGCTCTCGGTCACAGTCATGATGGTGTCAGTCGCCTGGTCGTAGCGCCCAATGGGCTCCCCTCTGCTGGCGTACTGGCGCACGTGCTGGAGGAGGTCGTTGAGGGCCTGGCTAACCACGCTTGCCGCGGCGCTGACCTGCTTCAGGAGCTCGGTGTCCTCCGTAGCTGCCTGGCAGGCCTTGACACAGCCCTCGACCGAGCGGTCCACCAGCTTCCCAGCCTCCACCAGCTGCTCCTGGCACACGGGCGAGCTGATGGTTGGACTGACCACCTGCACCGGACCACACAGGATGGTTATTGGTGGAACACCAAAAATGGAGAGTCACACAGCACAGAAACAGACCCTTCGGTCCAACACGTCCATGCTGACCAGATATCCTAAATTAATCTAGTCCCATTTGTCAGCATTTGGCCCATACCCCTCTAAACCAATTCCACGTCCTGCAGGACACTTAAGACTAAGCTCTGACCCCAAGTCATCAGATGCCGTAGGATCTTCCAGCACAGAAGAGGCCATTCAGCCTGTTTAGGTTATTTTTGTTGTTAGGGTTCCTGTCTCAACTGTTGCTCAGAGTCAACGCTCAGAATGGATTCCAGTTTCTACACCTGACAGACTCGCAATGGACAAGCATTTCTCTTGGCCACCCTTTACCCATTCAGCCCCCTCTTGGAATGAACTTTCCCAATTATTCCCACTTACCTGCCTATTTCCAATGCTCCGTAAATTTTCCCCTTAGTAACTGGTCACTGTTTCTCCTCATCAGCTGTAGACAATGCAAGATTTCAGGAATAGACACTGCTCTTCTGAAGTTAGACAAATCTGGTGGGTTACATAGCAATGTGACCCAATGCAGGAGGGAAGGTGCCTCCCTCCAATGGAGAGGTTGGTGGGGGGTGGAGGAGGAGGTGGTGGTGGTGGAGAGGAGCGGTAAACAATACTCCACCCTTTCATTTCTAGTGGCCCATCTGATCAACAACGCCAACTGGTGCCATATTCAGGATTGCCTGGATATGGCCTGCTAGTAATCCCATAGCCAGCCAAGGTCTCCATGTATTTCAATTGGGTTGGCCTGACCTCAGCAGACAAATGTCAAAGGTCAGGGTATAACACCCAGCACCAACCATGCGTTGGGACCGAGAGAGGGCAGCCCAGGCAGGGTTGAGACCGAAGTGGGGTAGTGAGCACTTGTGAGGAGTGTGAGCCCAGCATGGCTAAGCGCTTATGGACTGTGGCGTTGAACTGTTAACTTTGCTTTGTTTTTCTACTTTTTGGTAAGAAGGACTGTAATATTTAACTTATTAAACTTTGTTTGATTAACTTTTCAGCTTTGTACCGTGATTCTGTACCTAGGTTGTAACTAAGATGGTGCTGTTAAGTGGTGACTTGTAAACTTTTCGCTGTATTCATGTGAGTACATTAATTTGAAATAAATAACATAGCCTTGATGTAAATCAAACCCATTTGCAAAGATGCAAACCACAGTTTTCCCCATTGATGCACTGGAACCCATTGACCAGGAAGTCTGGGATCTTTCCTCCTGCCCCTGCACTCACCTTCGCACAGGCGACCAGCTGGGAGGTAGACAGGGCACACTGTGTGGCGGCAGCGATCACCCGGTTTTGCAGCACCGTGTCTTCGGCCACCTGGGCCACATTCTTCGCCTTCAGGACCAACATGGCGGCCGCATTCGCCACTGCCTTGGCCAAACTCATCAGCACATCCTGCCACAAGGGGGAGACAAAGTTGGTAAGTGGCTCAGGGACTGGCTTGCTAATACCTGGCCCATTCACAGAACGGGAAAAATAACTACTGCGTATCTGGCATAGACTACAAGTTGCTGCTGGACCTGGCCCATTTTCAAATGAGGGATCATTAATTCTTAGCATTAAATATTATTATACAGTATCTGGAGCAGTTGCGGCTTGAATTGGGCTTCCTGGCTCAGAGGTAAGGACACTACCACTGTCCCATAAGAATTTTAGATCGTTATTGTAATTTTTATTCAACTTGTTTTTCAAATCAACCTCTTCAGAGATGTTATAACGCACCTCTAGAGCAGGTGGGATTTGAACCGGGCTTCCTGGCTTAGAGGTAGGGACACTACCACAGTGCCACAAAAGCCTTTGAGACTATTAATTGTATCTTAATCACCACAAATTATAATTGATTCAAACACGGAGCACTAACACTCTTGAACTACTAATTAGCAATGCCCTGACCGATTACTGATCAATAACACTGAAGGGCATCACTAACTGATTACTGGTTAACATTGAGCTTCAACAGTAACTGATTACTTGACAATAATATTGTGCATTAACTGTAAACAATTAATAACACTGAGCAGTAACAGTCACTAAACACAAGTTAACAATACTGCGCAGAAACACTAATCTATTGCTGGTGACTAACAGAAAAACATCACGAGCTAATTACTGGTTAACAAATGAAGGATTAACACTAACCGATTACTTGATAATGACATTGAGCATTAAGATCAACCTTTACTGGTTAATACTGCTGAGTGTTAACACTAAAGCATCACCAGATAATAGCACTAACTAATTACTAGTTAATAACACGCTGAGCATCAACACTATTGAATTACTACTTAACAACACTGAGAGCTACCAGAAATTGATAACTGGTTACTAATACTGAGCATTAACAATAACTACACAGTCAGAAAACATTGGAGGTGTACTAAAGTAGAGTTTGGTCTTGAACCACACAAAACTGGTATCAGGACACATGACAAAGCTTGAGCGAAGAAGCTGATTTTAGGAGGTCAGGAGACTTTTCTTTAAAGTCAACATGGAAATGGTGTGGAGGCAAGTTCAATTGAGGCATTTCAAGAGGGGCACTGGCCAACTGGTGCAGGAGGAGAGCAAACGGGGGGAGGTGCAGGAAAGCGAGCAGGGGGAAGGTGCGGGAGGAGAGCGAGCAGGAGGGGGTG
Organism: Rhincodon typus; assembly: GCF_021869965.1. NCBI lineage: Eukaryota > Metazoa > Chordata > Chondrichthyes > Orectolobiformes > Rhincodontidae > Rhincodon > Rhincodon typus. The sequence goes on along the minus strand of NC_063367.1, from coordinate 8,316,886 downwards.
CGGGAGGAGAGCGAGCAGGGGGAGGTGCGGGAGGAGAGCGAGC
>NC_063367.1:8308441-8311843 GCF_021869965.1 Rhincodon typus | reverse complement strand
GCAAGTGGGGGGAGGTGGGGGAGGAGAGCGAGCAGGGGTTAGGTGGAGGTACAGAGTGGAGGTCGGGGTGGAGAGGGAGCAGGTGAAATGGGGGAGGAGAGGGAGCGGGTGAGTGGGGGTGAAGAGGGAGCAGGGTAGGGGTCGGGATGGAGAGGGAGCGGGGGGGGGGGGGGGGAGAGGGAGCGGGGGGGGGGGGAGGGAGAGGGGGGGGGGGGGGGGAAGGAGACTGTCAGGCGAGTTGAAAATGAGGATGAGGGTTTTTAAAATTGAGATGCTGCTCGGCTGGAAGCTAATGCAGGTCAGGGAGCAGACAGGTGATGGGCAACCAGGACATGGTGAAAATGAGGTTGATCACAAATCTACAGAGGGAGGGTCAGCTGGAGCTGGGCTGGATTTTCAAATGTGGAGGAAACAAAGTTCCAGATCAGGGCATCAGCAGCAACTGGACTGAACCAGAGGCGGAGATGTCATGGATGTTGACAGAGCGGGTCTTATTAATGGCACAGATATGGAATACAATGATTATGAAATCATGTTACTGATGACTGAGAGCAGTAACATGGGGGATGAACATTCCCTAATAATACTGGGGTCATCTTGTGGTGCAGTGAATAGTGCCTGGATGCCACAGGTTCAACTCCCACTTCGGGACTTGAAGGCCACGGAGAGTCTATTTGTAACATGACCAAAACCAGTCAATTATCAACCTGCAAAGCCCCCTGAGACATTCACATCAGGCGGTAAGAGTAGGAGAAGCTCCTGTCGGCCATGTTGTGATGCCGGGGTCGGGGGTGGTCATCCCTCAAGCCCCAGGCCGACGATTTGCTCCGGGGAACCATATCCTTGGAAACACAACAACATACACACACACGCACACACTTGGGGCCTTGTCTGCGTTGTCTGCGTTGTGCTCTACTCAACAGGAGAAGAGTAAAGAAATACCCTTGGCATTAACATTCTCATTCTGCGTCAAATTCATGCACCTTCTGAACAAGTGAATCTGAATGTGCAGAACATTCCGGAACAAGTATAGAACGTGGAACAAATTTACGTCACCCCCTCCAAGAAGACCAGCATGACAGGGGACAATAAATGAAGGATCGTAGATGATAGAATCCCGACAGAGTGGAAACAGGCCCTTCGGCCCAACAAGTCCACACCGACCCTCACAGCATCCCACCCAGACCCACCCCCCTACAACCCACCTAATCTATCACATCCCTGAACACTATGGGCAATTTAGCCTGGCCAATCCACCTAGCCTACACATCTTTGGACTGTGGGAGGAAACCAGAGAACCCGGAGGAAACCCACGCAGACACGGGGAGAATGTGCAAACCCCACACAGACAGTTGCCTGAGGGTGGAATCTAACCCGGGTCCCTGGTGCTGTGAGGCAGCAGTGCTAACTACTGAGCCACCGTGCCAATCCAATGAAAAGTCCTGGGGAAAACTAACACGAGTCAGACCGACAAACAACGGGAGGAGTCGAACGGAGATGGCAACAACCAATTAACCCCTCCAGAAAGAGTTCAAAGAGGCTTTCTACCTGGAATCGCTCGTCCGTCTCGCTCTCTCCAATGTGCCGCAAGAGGTCTCCACTGGCCTGGCCAATGCTTCCAGCCGCTGTCAGGACAGTCTGCCGAGGCTGGGAACAGGAAAACACACACACGCGCTGACTTTCTGACAAAACATACCCGCACGCTGGGTGCTGAAATTGTTTCCTAATAACATACAAATTGAGAGACACTACCCATTCCCCCACCATCCCCGCCACCTCCGACCTTGACAGGGACAAAGCAATAAGTTTCAAAACCTTTCAAAGACTCAGCAGGGAGGATGAGGTACATCCATTTTGCAGCAGGAGCTTGAGACCATAATAACGCACTGCTCATTATTCCATAGAAAAGGCAAAGGCATGATGGAAGTAGAGGTTCAATCAGAAATTCTAAACAGGAGCTGGGTAAATATGAGAAAAAGTGAAATTAAAGCAGGCAATTGGGACAAAGCAGGGCCAGTGGGACTCGCTCTTACAAAAGAGCCGGCACAGGCTTGATGGGTTGAATGGCCTCTGCCTGTGCTGCGCGGTTTCTCTCTGATTTTCCCAGTTTGATGTTAGTCTCTAATGCCCGCTGACAGAACTGATGGCTGCAAAATCGTTTCCCAAAGCCAGATGGAAGGGAAACTGATGGACTGCCCTCGTTTTCTGTTGCATTTCGGACTTGAACGTTGTCAGGTGCCCACACACCCCAGCCCTGTGCCAGCCCGTGGGCCCACACACCCCTGCCCTGTGCCAGCCCGTGGACCCCCACCCCACCCCTACCTCCTGCCAGCTCACCTCCCCCGATGAAGGCTCAACTGCCTTCAGCAGATCAGACACAGCACCAGCCAATGTCCTCGCAGCACGCAACAGGTCCTGCCCACTGCCAATGTCATCATCCATGAGAGCTGCCAGCATCTTCACACCCTTTGACATCTCCGTCAGATTCGAAGAAATGGTGGTGATGGCACAGCCCACTGCAGTGTAATCAGTGTCTGCAGGATCTCCTGGAGGGAAACACAACCGTTTACAAGCTGTCCCTGCCTTCTAATTTATGTCACACTCAGGAACCACCCCCGCAACCCCCCCCCCCCCTCCCCCTCAACCCCGTTCCTCAGGCTGCACACCATAGTTACTGAATCCCAGGTTAATCGGGGCACAAGCTCCTTTCCTCCTCCCAGTACTGACGGGCTGTGTGCAGCAATGCACAGGTGCTCTTCAAAGCCCTGTACCACACCAGCCCCACCCAAGTCACACCAGCTCATCATACTAGCACCTCCCCGCTCAAGTCACACTGTTGCAGCACATCCGCTTGCTACCCACCGCCAACCCAATCACACCAGCCCTTGTCACATCAGCTTCGTGTCACAGCAGACTCGGTTACATGAACGCCCCCCACCGTCACACTACCCTGCCAACAGCACACTCCCCCCAACACCCCCCCCCCCCCCCCCCTCCCCCGTTACAGTAGCCTCTCCCGGTCGCACTCGTGCAACTCCCCCCCCACCACCCCATCACACTAGCCCCCCCTCACTGTCACACTAGCCTCTGTCACTCTAGCCACCCCTCCTTGTCACACTAGCCACCCCTCCCTGTCACACCAGCCACCCCTCCCTGTCACACTAGCCTCTGCCACACTAGCCCCTCCTCCCTGTCATACCAGCCCCGGTCACACTAGCCCCTGTCACACTAGCCCCTCCTCCCTGTCATACTAGCCCCCATCACACTAGCCCCCCCTCCCTATCATACCAGCCCCAGTCATACTAGCCCCTATCACACTAGCCCCTCCTCCCTGTCATACCAGCCCCAGTCACACTAGCCCCTGTCACACTAGCCCCCCCACTTCCTGTCATACCAGCCCCC
>NC_063367.1:8280386-8308341 GCF_021869965.1 Rhincodon typus | reverse complement strand
ACACTAGCCCCCCCACTTCCTGTCATACCAGCCCCCGTCACACTAGACCCCATCACACTAGCCCCCATCATAATAGACCCACCCCTCCCTGTCACACTAGCCCCCCACTCCCTGTCACACTAATTTCCTGCCTGTGTAAGAACAAAACACATGCCACTTTCATACATCAATGTCACATTTTTCCTTGGAATTATTGATTACACTCTGCCCTACAGATGGCTTTAAACTGGAATGGGTGACACTCTGTGATGTCTTTGTTTTAAGCTGAAGTACAGTGTATAGCGTCCTGTAAGTAAATAAATATTTGGCCATTTCGGGGTTTAATATTCTATCTTGCACACCAATCTTCAAATAAGGCTTTTGGTGAAAGACACAAATCTTCACTTTTCAGTGTGTCTTCTTGCCTCCCTGGGTCTTCTTTCAGCTTTAGCAGACGTCTGGATGGTAGAAATACTGACCACTGCCTGAGGGGGAGAGCTGGATGTCAGTGATTGGCAAATCAGTTCAAAGCCAGCGAAATAGGAACGCGGGTCTCCAAATGCACCAACTGGACCCTTGGATAACGAGGGAGGTTGAGAATTTAGTCAAAAGGCAAAAAAAAGAGGCATTTAGGAAGCTAAAATCAGACAGGGCCTGTGAGGAATACAAGGAAAGTAGGAAGGAACTCGAGCAGGGAACTAGGAAAGCAAGAAGCGGCCATGAAATGACCTTGGCAAGTAGGGTTAAAGAGAATCCCAAGGCATTCTATAGGTACATTAAAAACAAGAGGATAATGAGGGAGAAGGTAGGAACACTCAGGGATAAAAGGAGGGGACTTATGCTTGGAGGCAGAGAATGTGGGCAAGAACCTAAATGAGTGCTTTGTATCGGTATTTACCCAGGAGAAGGATATGGAGGACATTGAGATTTGTGTGGAGCATGCGAATGTGCTACGGCATTAAGGTGGATAAGTCGTCTGGGCCCGATGATATCTATATTCAATGTGTCAGATACTTCAGAGACTTCTAAGCAACTCTTGGATAGGCACATGGAGGATAGTAAAGTGTAGGGCATGCAGGGTAGATTGATCTTAGTAGGATAATAGGTCGGCACAACGTCGTGGGCCGAAGGGCCTGTACTGTTCTATGTTCTAATGCGCCAGGTTTCATTCTCCATCACTTGGTGGGACAAAGACAGCAGGAGGTAGCAAGTGGGCTGGTACAGATAGCAGAGAACCGGGAGGGTCACCCCCGGGGGTGATTTTCTTTTTCTTCACAGATGCTGCCAGATCCACTGAGCTTTTCCAGCAACTTCTACCTTTGTTGCCACTCAACAGGGAGCTGCTTTCACTGGTTTAAACTCGCGGTTTCGGCGCTCAGAATAGCAAGGGCTTACCAGCCGTGAGGTTGACCACGGAGGCCGTCCCTGCTGTGATCGCATCAACCTGCGAGTGGATTTCGTGCTTCGATTCATCCACCTTGTTCTGGACCCACACCTTGGATGCCTGAGGGATGGAGGAAAGCAGCAGCAATGTAGTCAGGATGCAAATGGCTCCAATCCCAGAGTAACTGCCATCTACGGCAGGGAACACCCACAAGACATTTGCTGCTGTTCAACCCATTCTGACCCCGGGTTCGAATCCCACCACGGCAGCTGGTGGAGTTTGAATTCGATAATTATCTCAAATTAAGAGTCTGACGATGACCGTGAATCCATTGTCGATTGTTGGAAAAACCCAACTGGATCACTAATGTCCTTTAGGAAGGAAACTGCCATCCTTATCTGGTCTGGCCTACATGTGACTCCAGACCCGAAGCAATGTGGTTGAATCTTAACTGCCCTCTGGGCAATTAGGGATGGTCAATAAATGCTGCCTAGCCAGCAATGCCTATGTTCTGTAAATGAATAAATAAAATCCCATTCCCAGTCATATCTGATAACTCATGGCTGCCTTTAAAAACAAATATATACTGCTCTGCCAGCTCTCAGACCTCTCATGGAGACCTATTATGTGGAATAGCTTTGACAGAGGCAAGATTTAAAACGGACCTGAGGAGTAACTTTTTCACGCAGAGGGTGGTGCATGTATGGAACGAGCTGCCAGAGGAAGTGGTGGAGGTCGGTACAATTACAACATTTAAGAGGCATTTGGATGGGTACATGAGCAGGAAGGGTTTAGAGGGATATGGGCCAAATGCTGGCAAATGTGACTAGATTAATTTAGAATATCTGGTCGGCATGGACGAGTTGGATCAAAGGATCTGTTTCTGTGCTGTACATCTTTATCTATAAAAAAACACAACACTGCATTCCATCCAATCCATTTCGACAGTCAGTGCAAATGACGTTATCTTCCCAATGGGCTATTGGGAACAAGATGAGTGGGATATTAAATGGGACGGACGAGCAGGACAGGAGCTGTCAGAGTGCAATATCTCCTTGTCCAAGAGCCATTAAACAAGTCCCCTTCGCATTTCTCTCCTGAGCTTCATATCCTGAATGACCTGAATTCAAGCTGAAAGCCTTGGCTTTGTCAACTGGGAGAGAGAACTACAAGATCAGTCTCACATCAGGAAGGGCTACAAATTCACTTTATCCAGTGTACGGGGTTTTAGTCAGGATTGGTAAATTTGAGATTTTTTTGCTAAATATCTTTCCCTAAGAATTTCCACTTAAGAATCTGTACCTTTACACCCAAGATGGCGCCGTAAGTGGCAACTTGTCAACTTTTCACTCTAATCATTTCAGTAAGTTTGACAAAAAAACTAATTCAAATTTAAGTTCTAATATCCCCGTGAACTCAATTACTTGCCAGGACACTGCACAGGGCAGTTAAGAGTCAAACACATTGCTGTGGGTCTGGAGTCACGTGTAGACCAGACCAGGTAAGGATGGCAGTTTCCTTCCCCTAAAAAGACGTGGTGGGTTTTTAACAGCAACTGACTGTCGTTATACGGTTGCCATTAGGCTCGCTTTCCTTTTTAAATTCCAAATTTTTACTGAATTTGAATTTCACAATCTGCCATGGCAGGATTTGAACCCATGTCCCCAGAACATTAACCTGAGACACGGGCAATATTATCGCAATGCCACCGTCTCGACCCACAAGTGAAGAGAGTCCCCGCTAATGGACAAAAGTGTGCTCAATAACTCATTCCATCAAGAGTACGTTAAACAATAAATAAAATCGGGCCCAGTGCCTTCCTACATGAGAATAAATTGAAGGGTACAATTATCATTTGAAACAAGGAGGGACAAGAAGCAGGAGCAATCAGACTCACCATGTCCTGCCCGAGTGGGGGTAAATTATCTATCTCAGTCAGGTCAGACTGAGCGTGTTGAACCGCCTGTATACTGGAGTTAATGGTTCCCATTAATGCTTGCTGTGCTGACGTCTGTTATGCAGAGCAAATTAGCAAAGCCAGTTAGGATCAAGTAATACATTTCTTCCAAAAATAAAAGATGCATATTAATCAATGTATATCAGTGCCTGAATCGACAGTGAAATTATTCTAAAACAAATATGCACAACCTTTAACTTATTAAAAATAAACGATAAAGAGACTGAATCCGAAAGGCAAAGTAAAGAGTTTCCAAAGGAATGAGTGCAATAAATATACTTTATTGTTAATGCATTGTGACTCGACGACAAACTGTGAAGTGAGTTCTTACGGAGTACCGGATTGAAATGTAATTCCAGGTTCCTACCAGTGGGGGCATGTGGCCCCGGTGCATTTGCCCACTCAGGATCTGTTGCTGCGGAACTGGCATCGTGCCCGTGTTGAAGCTCTCTGGCCCACCGGCGCCCGGCCTCATCACAGCAGGCAGCGCCACGGACGCATGCTCGATCTTCCCCGTCTTATTAAACTGCTGCTGCAATATGGTGGATCTGCGGAGAGCAGCCCAGGAGAGAGCGGAGTTAGTCGCTGGGGAAGTGAGGGTGGGAGGAGGTGGTGGGGGGATTTCAACCGCTGTCAGAGTGAAAGACTCTGAATTTACATGGAGCCTTTTGCCACCTCGGGATATCCTGGAACGTTCAACACGCAGTCGCTGCAAGAAACGCGGCAGCCAATTTGCAAACAGAAAGCTCCCAACGAACAGTGACGCGACAATAACCAGTTACTAGTGACGTTGGATAGGGAGATAACCATAGACCGGGACACGAGGGATGGCCACACATCTTGTAAACAGGGCCAGGAGACCTCTCACATCCACCGCGGGAGGAAAAGACGGGGAAACTCTCTGAGGAGCCTCCCCCTCAACAAGACATCACACTCCCTCAGGGAGGTGTCTGCTTGACGATGACAAGCTCAAATCCTGGAGTGAGACTCGAACCCACCACATTCTGACTCAGAGCTGACCCCCCTCCGCTCTCCCCACCTGCCCAAAACGGAGCTCACAATTTAGTTTGAAGCAAACAATCGGTTTTGAAAAGTCAAATCGCATGAAGATTTTGTAACGAGGGAAATATGCTCGTTCTCTCACTTAACATTTCAGATCTCAGTGTATTCTGGAAATTAGTAGGAAGGTTTCTGTATTTTCTGGCCAGGAGCGATGCAAGAATAATTACAGTTTAATAGTTCTGATTCTTTACTTTTTTGGAGAAACCGATTCTTCCAGCATCGTTGACTCTTCATCTCCTTCCAGTCCAAATCGATCCTTACTCTGCTTCTACAATGGGACAGGAAGGAGGAAGTGTAAGAGACATCACAAACACACACCGTTATCACTCTCACTATGATTAACCAAAGAATCTGGAGACTTCTCTGGGAATCTCACATAATTATACAGAAAATACAACCAAGAAACAGGCTCTTTCAACCCAACCAATCGATATTGGTGTTGGTCTCAAACGTGAGCCACAATCCCAATCCCATCAGCTCCATTTCCCTGTCTCTGTAAAACACATCCCTCCCCTTCAACAATCTATCAACCCCAATCTTAAATAGTCATTTAATAACACAACCCACAACCAACTGGTCTTTACACAACAGCATCTAGTCCTTGTCTTTGAAAACGTTGAGGGTTTCAGCTATAAGGAAAGGCCTGGATTTTTTTCCGCTGGAGATTAGGAGGTTGAGGGGTAACCTTAGAGAGGTTTATAACATCATGAGGGGTATAGATAAGGTGAATGGCATATGTCTTTTCCCTAAGGTGGGGGATTTCTAAAATAGGAGGCTTATTTTTAAGGTGAGAGGAGAAAGATTTAAAAAAGACTTGAGGGGCAACTTTTTTAGTTCGTGTGTGGAATGAGCTTCCAGAGAAAGTGGTGGGTGCGGGTACAGTTACAATGTTGAAAAGACATTTGGATAAGTACATGAATAAGAAATGTTCAGAGGGATGTGAGCAAAGTGCAGGTAGGTGGGACTAGTTTAGTTTGGGAATATGGTCGGAGTGGACTGGTTGGACCGAAGGGTCTGTTTTGGTGTTGTGTGATAATCCTGCTGAATTTTGCTCATTATTTACCCATTAAAGTAAGCACAGACGATTTAGTTGCCAATTACCAATGGCAGTTTAACAAACTGATAATAATTAAAGCAATACCAATCAACTGCTCTGGCCCAGAAGAGTAATAATTTAAACTAATCAGTCACAGTAAATTTTTCTTAGTGGTTTAAAACATTCCAAAATTGCAATTATAACTGTTGCAAAGGAATTGCTGAGTTCTGGAACCGAGCAACTGGACAACACTCAGAAAACTGGGGAAGACATTTTTCTGTGGCAAGACAGCTGTTTAGAGACAGGCAAGAGTGGGAGAGAGAGGGCAACGTCCTGCCGTGGACCAGAGGAGGATGATGGACTGGTGAACTGTTTAAAAAGCTGAGCAAAGGCAAAAGCAACAAGGAATCAAACTTGGATTTGGGCTGTTTCAGAGCTAAGGCAGAGCAGGAACTAAGCAGAGAGCCTCAAACATGGGGCCACAGGGTGTAGAGGAATTAAATGGACATTAGAAAGAGAGATAGGCGTTTGGCTGATAGTTGGCAAGGACAGAAAGCTTAGGAACGTGAGAACGGTGGGAGGTTGGGTTACTAGAATGATGAGCTTCAATTGGCAGCATGCCTTTTTGTTTTCAATTTGTCCTAGAAAAAGTGTACTGACCTTCTTGAGGATGATGTCGATATAACCAGCGATTAGCTGAGAGATCTGTTCACCCTCTGTCGTCTGAACAGAATAGTAGCTTTCCTGGTATTCTCCAAAATCCTACAGAGGAAGACAGAATTCTGTGACTACTTACACCAAGTGCCTCGTGAAAAATGTACTCCAGAGGACATTCAGCCCAGACGTTAGCTGCTTCCTAATTGTTTACAAAATAAAAACCAAAAGAACTGCTGTAAGTCAGGAACAAAGACAGAAGTTGCTGGAAAAGCTCAGCAGGTCTGGCAGCATCTGTGAAGAGGGGGGGTCACCGGACCCGAAATGTTAACTCTGATTTTCTCTTCACTGACGCTGTCAGACCTGCTGAGCTTTTCCAGCAACTTCTGTTTTTGTTCCTAGTTCTTTACATTGTCCCAAGCTGTTGGGTTGGCCATGCTAAATTGTCCGTATTGTCCAGGGATGTGCAAGCTGTGGAAATATGGGAAATGCAGGGTTATAGGGACAGGGTAAGTGGGGGGTGGATCTGAGTGGAATGCTCTTCAGACGGCTGGTGTGGACACTATGGCCAAATGGCCTGCTCCCACCTCAGGCTCTCAGCAACGGACGGTCACCCAGTCGCCCTGTACCTATGTCGGGGGCCCTTGCAGATAGTGGGGAGTGAAGAAACCACTAAGAAGACTCCACAGCTGTCATGGTGTACGTAGTGCTTAAAGGAGCTGTGGACCCAAAGCCTGGGTCTTTGGCAGTCTGCAGGAGCTAATCGAACTGTCTGGGATCTCCTGGGTTTCCTGGATCAGGCAACGCAGCCATTCGCCTGGAAAACGAAAGCACAAGGAGCTTCTCAGCTTTCGTGACCTTTCTGCAAACAAGCCGGGTCAGGCCCAGAGACCAACAGCTCAGAAACTGCGGGTGGTGAGAACAACTATTTCCAGTATCCTACCAGAGTGAAGCTCTTTGGAGAGGCTGCCCAGCGTTTGACGGTTGTGAGGGGCCATTCCTGCATCACTTCTTTGGTCTTTTCATCGACGCGCATCACTGAATCCTTGGTAATGCCCAGGAGTCGTGGAACTAACTTGTTCTTCCCCTTCATTTTTTCCTAGAAGAAAGAAAATGCCATTCATATGTACAGTCCACCTGACGTTACACCAGTGCCAATCCTGCTCGGTTTGCTTCCAATGCAGTGTTTAGACTTTCCAAACTGTTTTCCAAATACATTGGACAGAATTCTCCATTCCCTGGGCTGTCCCACTCACTTCCTGTAAAGATGGCCGACCTCCCCAGCTGACTCTTCACAGCATAGGCCACCCCATCACTTCCTCCCATCAGACCTTGCAGACAGCAGCCCTGGGCCCTTCTCTGAAATCAAGGTCCCAGGCACGGAAACGATCATGTAATCACTGAAAGTTACAGGAGAGAAGGAGGCCATTCAACCCATCGTGTCTGTACCGGCTCCTGAAAGAGACGCCCAGCTAGACCCACTCTCCAGCCCTATCTCCGTGGCTCTCTGACTTCACCACTTTTAAATATATATCCAGCTCTCTTTTGAAACCTCCTATGGAATCCTCCTCTACCACTCTCCCAGGCAGTACATTCCAAATCCTAACAACTCTCCAAGTGAAGAACTTTCCCCTCATCTCACTCCTAGCTCTCTTGCTGACAATCTTGAAATTGTGAACCCCTAGTTACCGATATACCAACTGGTAGAAACAGAACTTTCTTCTTTACGCTATCAAAATTGTTCCTAACTTTGAACTCCTCAGTAAGGACATCTCATAATCTTCTCTGCTCCAAGGAGAATAAGCCCAATCTCTCTAGTCGTTCCTTGCATCTTTTCAATGGCATTATCATCATTGAATCCACGATGAGGGAAAAGGGGGGACAAGACTGGAACTAGAGAGTTTGGCTAAGGCATGGGCTTGGGTCGATGACAGTACAGGCCGAAGGAAGTTCATCGCCTGGCACAGAGGCACGTCATCTTATAAGGGGCCAACAAGTGAAGGATTTAAAAATGGTGCAATTTTGTAAGACTGCCCAGAGAGAGAAGTTTTCCTAATCAACCTGTTCAGAGATAATATGACACACCTCTGGAGCAGGTGACACTTGAACCCGGGCCTTCTGGTCCAGAGGTAGGGTCACTTCCACTGCACCACAAAATCCCTCAATTATCAATTTAACAATGGAGTTGTTTATTACAGATGTTTTCTTATCAACTTGGTCAAAAATATTGTTCTTCACGTCTTGTCAAATTGAGACTTGAACATAAGCCTCTTGGCTCAGTGGTAGGGACACTACAAGCGCATCACAAGAATCCCCTACTGCCCAGAAGGGCATCAGTGAGTGAAATCGGTGATTGGCATCACTGACACGTGCTTATTTTTGACGAACCAATCGTGGTCAACAACTCCAAACTACAACCCACAGAACAAATGCGCCCAACTGTTCATCCAGACCTCCATTTAAACAGGCTTAAACAGAAAAAGTTAGCAATTGCTAACAAAATTTAAACTTAAATTATTTTGGCAATCATGTCTGAAGTTTGGTTATTCTGTAGGGAGAGACAGATTAACAGTCCTCATTGAAACAAGATTCTGAGGGGGCTTACTAGGGTCAACACAGAAATGGTTTCTCTTGTAATATAGACACCACTGCCTCATGATAATGGGCCAGTCAACTGAGGCGAGGAGAAATTACTTGATCAAAAGGGTTGACAGTCTTTGGAACTCTCTACCCCATTGAGATGGGGTGCTCACTTGCTCACTTAAGGCAATTTAAGGCAATAGTGAATAAAATCTTTGGAGTTTCAGGGAACCAAGAGATATGGAGGGTGAGTGGGAAAATGCAGTTTCAGTTTCAGCAGTTTCAGCAAGGTCAGTTGTGATTGTTTCCAATGGTACAGCAAGCTCGATGGGCTGAATCGTCTCCTCCTACTCTCTTTTACTGGGGAGGTGATGGCCTAGTGGTATTGTCACCGGACTATTAATCCAGAGACCCCGGTAATGTTCTGGGGACCTGGGTTCAAATCCTACCACAGCAGATAGTGGAACTTGAATTCAACATTTAAAAAAAATAATAATCTGGAATTAAGAGTCTAATGAAACAGGGGGGAAAAAACCCATCTGGTTCACTACTGTCATTTAGGGAGGGAAACTACCTGGTCTGGCTCCCATGTGATTCCAGACCCACAGCAATGTGGTTGACTTTTAACAGCCCTCTGGGAAATTAAGGTTGGGCAATAAATGCTGGCCGAGCCAGCAACATCCTCATCCCATGAATAAATAAAAAAAATTTCCTGTGCTGTGTTCTATGACATTACTTTTTTGTTTCAGCTCCCAACAACTCAGTCACTTTATCCAACAAACAAACGCAGACAGTACGGAGTCCAAGAATAATAGTTTCAAGTGTGGTCATTAAAAGTTTACTGAATGTTTGACACACACTAAAACAGCTCACATTGTTTCACAAACTGAGGGCCAGCTGGTAACTGAGAGCATGTGTAAACTGGCGAAGCAGGAGAAATTCTTACCTTCACCAAAAAGAATGACACCCCATAGGTTCGGAGTGAGCGAGCCAACTTAACATATTTAACTTTTGCTTCAATCTCGGTCATTTCCCCGCAGTTCTTGTGTTCCTAGCGTAAAGGATACAAATCAGAAAATAAGTATTTGCTAAAGCAATGTTTGTTTAACTTCTTTGGATAATAACGCTCTTCTTGCTCATGTTTCCTGACAATTTCACACCCCCTACACTTCTTTTGTCTTGCTAAACAGCACGGTGGCTCAGTGGTTAGCACTGCTGCCTGCACAGCACCAGGGACCTGGGTTCAATTCCACCCTCAGGTGACTGTGGGGAGTTTGCACATTCTCCCTGCATCTGCATGGGTTCCTCTGGTTTCCTCCCACAGTCAAACGTTTGCAGGTTAGGTGGATTGGCCATGCTAAAAACCCTTCCCGTAATGTCCAGGGATGTGTAGGTTAGGTTGAATATGGGATAGGGTTGGGGAAAGCTGACTCTGGGTGAGACCCTCTTTGGAGGGTTGGTGCAGACTTGATGGACTGAATGGCCTTTCCCTGCACTGTAGGGACTTGAAGGTCATGTGTGTTACCTTTCAAGAAGGATAGCTACATATATTTAGCAGAGTTTAAATCTTTTATTAATTATCTTTACATGAGTCAGTTTTGTTCAAAATAAACTTGTTCTTTATTTATTACTTCAAGAACCTAGGTGAATTGTTTCTGATGTTTAGCTATGTACAGTCTGATATATTGTTTATATATACACACTTTCCAAACCGACAATCAATACTACTTAGAAGGACAAAGGCAGCAGATACATGGGAACACCACCCCCTGCAAGTTTCCCTCCGAGCCACTCACCATCCTGACATGGAAATATATACAGTTCCTTCACTGCCACTGGGTCAATATCCCAGAATTCCCTCCCTGATGGCATCGTGGGTCAACCTACAGCATATGGACTGCAGTGGTTCAAGAAAGCAGCTCACCACCACCTTCTCAAGGGCAACTAGGGATGGGCAATAAATGCTGGCCAGCCAGTGACACCCACATCCCATGAGAAAATTTAAAGTACGTATTTAGCAATATCACCTCCTTGTTTAAACACAAACTTCATTGTGACCAATGAGGAGCGGGACAAGGGATGCAGTTATAATGAAAACTCTTGAGATACAGAAAGCACAGGGAAATGGAATTACAGGGAATAACTGGTGATGAAGCACTCAAGCATTTTTTTTCATATTAATTGTGTTTAATTGTATCCATATAGTGGACTTGAATAGATTTCACTTAAACACGTGTAAATGGTCATTAATTGCGATGTGTAAGACTGTCACTGTCACAGACACTCCTTGGCATTTCTTGGCCAGACAAATTCCCCAATTCAGAGAACCTAGAATGTGCCCCTTCCATCACACATCACAAAATCTGCATTGGCACACCCATGTTTAGGATGGGAGGCAATGGCCTAGTGGTATTATTGTTAGACTATTAATCCAGAGACCGAGGGAATGTTCTGGGGACATAGGTTCAAATCCTGCTATAGCAGATGGTGAAATTTGAACTCTTTTTTTTAAAAAGAACTGAAATTAAGAGTCTAATGATGACATGAATCAATTGTCGGAAAAACCCATCTGTTTTACTAATGTCCTTTAGGGAAGGAAACTGCCATCCTTACCTGATCTGGCCTACATGTGACTCCAGACCCACAGTAACATGGTTGACGCACAACTGCCCTCTGAGGTGGACAATAAACGCTGGCCTATCTAGCAATGCCCTCATCCCATGACTGAATAAAGTTTGAAAAAGAGATAGTGACCATGTGACCAAAGACATTCTGGATGGTGATTAGCCAGTGGGCCATGACCTTCTGGGAGTCCATCCCTCTGCTACAAGGACACCCTACAAATGAGCGATGAAGATGGTGGACAGTGACTCTAACAATGGAGTGGCCATTACTGCTGGCCCTAAGCCCTGGAGGCTGAATGTCTGAAAGGGTTTTGGAGGAAGTAAGGGGGAAACAAAACGCTCAGCTGTGGAGAAGAGAGCCCAGGGCAAACAGAGGCCAGGGAATCCTGGCCCCTTTTCCCCAGCCTACCATCTTCCCGATGGACCTGCTGACACATACCAGGGGAGTTGGAGCTGACTCAATGGTGTAAACCATTATCCTACCAGATGGAACGCTGCCACAACTGAAACTGCAAGGTAATAGCGTTCAGAGATGAGTGCTTGTAATGTTTCAATCTGCAAATAAATGGCAGACTGTGTAAAGATTGGCTCCAGTACCATCCTTCAGTGACTGCCTCTCCAAGCGTTCGTTCACTCCTTGCTCCAGTGTGAAAGACAGTTGGTCAGAGAGATGCTTTACACTGTGCTAGGGCAGTTCAGAGTGAAACTGCACGTGTACCTGAAAGATCTTCTTCTCCGCATTCCTCTGCTTAATGTACTCCTTTGGCAAGAACTCCTTCAAACTGGAAGACAAGGTGTGAGAGACAGTTAAAGCCGATCATCACCAGTCGCGCATAGCCCAGGTCAGAAATACCTCCCTGTCACATCCTGGATGGGTGCAGTCCCAACAACACTCAAGAAGCTTGACACCATCCAGGGCAAAGCAGCCCGCTTGATTGGCACTACATCCACAAGCATCCACTCCCTCCACCACCGACGCTCAGTAGCAGTTGTGTGTACAATCTACAAGATGCACTGCAGAAACTCACCAAAGATCCTCAGGCAGAACCTTCCAAACCCATAACCACTTCCAAATAGAAGGACAAGGGCAGCAGATACATGGGAACACCACCACTTCCAAGTTCCCCTCCAAGCCACTCGCCATCCTGACTTGGAAATATATCGCCGTTCCTTCACTGTCGCTGGGTCAAAATCCTGGAATTCCCTCCCTAATGGCATCGCAGGTCAACCCACAGCACACGGACTTCAGTGGTTTATAAAGGCAACTCACCACCACCTTCTCAGGGGGACAACTAGGGACGAGCATTGAATGCTGGCCCAGCCAGCTATGTCCACATCCTGTGAAAACCATCCCTGCCCATGAGTTAGATACTGTCACTTGACTCTACCTTCCCACAGCCCTGCCACCCCCGACAGGTCACATCTCTGACACACCCAGCATCATCTCGAAACGTGGAAACTCACTCAAGAAATCCAGGCTTGTGCTTGTGTTCCACGTGGGGTCCAAACTGGATTTGAGCCTGAATGCCCCCGAATTCACAGGCTTTTTCAAAGGAGACTGGGTGGGATCCGTTCAGAATATCATCTCGAGCCTTTAAAACAGCAGAGGGCCAGTGAAATAGAAAACAACAGACATGCATCAACTTTATTTAAAGAGAAATAAAAGCACATTCAGAGAGAGACGGAGCAAGAGTGAGTGAGAGAGAGAGTGTGAGATAGAAAGCATGAGTGAGAGAGGGAGTGAGAGAGAGTGACAGAGTGTGAGTGAGTGTGAGAGAGAGAGCATGAAAGAGAGGGCATGGGACAGAGTGAGAGAGAGAGTGAGAGAAAGAGAGGGAGAGAAAGAGTGCAAGTGAGTGACAGAGCGAGTGCGAATGAGAGAGAGAGCGAATTAGAGAACGAGCAAATTAGAGAGAGAGAGAGAGCGAATTAGAGAGAGCGAATTAGAGAGGGAGCGAATTAGAGAAAGAGCGAAAGAGAGAGTGAGTGAATGTTAGAGAGAAAGAGTATGAGTGAGACTTAGAGAGGGAAAGATTGTGAGTGAGAGAGTTAGAGTGAGACTGATAATGGGAGCGAGAGTGTCAGCTAGAGTATTATGCACAGTTGTGGGCGTGTCATTATAGGAAAGATGTGAATGCACTGGACAGAGTGCAGGAGTGATTTACAAGAATGGTTCCAGGGATGAGAAACTTCACTGATGAGGATCGATTGAAGAAGTTGGGACTGTTCTCCTTGGAGAGGAGGAGGCTGGGAGGATTTCTGATAGAGGTTTTCAAATCATGATCAGGCTGGATAGAGGAGAGAGGGTGAAGCTGTTCCCAATCAAAAAAGGAACAAGAACGAGAGGGACAAATGTTTAAAGTGATGTGCCGATGAAAAAAGGGTGATGTGAAAAAAAATCATTTTCCCACAGCAACTGGTAAGGGTGTGAATTTTTTTGTCTCGTGGGAAATGGGAATTCTAGTTCTTCGAGGAGAACCCAGAGACAGAGGCCTAGAACAAACACAGAAGTTGCTGGAAAAGGTCAGCAGGTCTAGCAGCATCTGTGAAGAAAAAAATCAGAGTTAACATTTCGGGTCCGGTGACCCTTCCTCAGAACCGGCCTAGATACTGGCTCAAGCCTGAACTGGCACAGGGTCCTGGTAAGATGTGCTTAGGTGCCTGTTTTACGCCTGTAAAATGGCCACAATGCGATTCAGCTCAAAGGCCGTGAAAATACTATCAGGTATCTAATCAAGCTCAACGCTTTGCGCCCCCATGCAGTGAAGGAATGAGTGAAAGGAATCCTGTACCTGGACATACAGCAGGTTCAGCTGCACTGGATCTCGGGAATCGACATTCTGGTCAGAGTAAAAGAACTTGCGTCTTAGCAACAGTGTTTCGTTTTCGTCGACACCCTGCTCTCGGAAGGTTCGACTGTGATCCAACCAGTTCACTGTCGGAGACACAAAAATCAACCAACATCATCCTCACATGTTGCCCCCTCTATCAAGTCCCTTGGCCAACCCCTTGAGGATTAAAAACCATCTCCAGTCCATTGCCTTCAACCAGGCCTGAAACTTCACAAGAAGCTGACAGGAGATCACAGAACCTCTCACAGAGACCATTCTGCCCGCTGGGCATATGCCAGGTCTTTGAAAGCACTATTCAATTTCTCGCATTTTTAAGAAATCTAACACTGTTTGCCTGTCCAATTTGATCTTCCCCCCAGATAATGGAATTGGGAGACTCCCAATCATTCAATACCTTCCGAAAATATAACTCAACCAACATGGAGATTTTGAAATCGTAAGGAATTCTGGGATCTGAGTAAGTTTTTTTTTGTTTGAGACTATTTCAAAGTTTTTGAGAAGATTTGTAGCTCGGGTTGTGGATGAGGTTGTAGACTTGCTCGCCGAGCCAGTGTGTTTGATTGCAGACGTTTCGTCATCCTGCTATGTAACATCGTCAGTGCGTCTCTGGAGGTGATGTTACCTCACAAGGTGATGAAACGTCTGCAATCAAACACATCGGCTTGGCGAGCAACTCTACAAGCTTTGAGACTATTTCCTAAGTTATTGCATTTTCAGTGATACTTCAAATTTATTCGAGATGCCATCAGTGACCCACCACTTTTGAAGAACCCACTGACCACCTTCCATTCTAAACAAACACGCCTTACAATCATCATCAGTGTGAAGCTTTGCTTTTAACTTCTCCATCTTCTTCTCATCCCGGTGCAGTGTTCTGTCTCTCTTCAGTGTCGCTGTTCCGTCTTCCTTTTTCTCTTCAACAATGTCTTGAATCAAGGAGTACTCTTCATAATTTGTGATGCCTGCAAATGAGAGAAACATGACCAATGTATACTGGGGCCGGGCAAAGATTGTCGGAAGCTGGGGGGGGTGCCCTGCTGACCAAAGGCAATGCTGAGACCTCAATGTCAAGCGCCATGGGTGACCACTTGTGTGTCAGTTGTGGTGCACGGTGGGTAACTTGCTCATCTCTCAGTCAGAGACTGACTCAAATCCCACTCCAGGTAGAAGGCAGTGCCGCAGTGTTGAGGTTTCGGTTGAGATGATAAACCGAGGATTCGTTCACCCTCTGAGCTGGGGGTCAAAGATCCCAATATTTCAATGAATAGCAAGGGAGTTCTTCTCAGTGTCGTAGCTAATCACCTGGAATGTTCAGTGCAGTTTTGATGAGAGTCGTAGAGTCATACAGCACAGAAACAGACTCTTTGGTCCAAGTGGTCCACGCCAAACAGGTTTCCCAAACTAAACTAGTCTCATTTGCCTGCGTTTGGCCCATTTCCCTTAGAACCTTTCCTATCCAAGTACCTGTCCAAATGTCTTATAAATATTGTAATATGGCTGTTCATTCCACATATGAGCCACCCTCTGTGTGAAAAGGTTGCCCCTCGGGTCCCTTTTAAATCTTTCCCCTCTCACCTTAAACCTAAGCCCTCTAGTTTTGGACTCTCCTACCTGGGAAAAAGACCCTTGCTATTCACCTTACCTATGGTCCTCATGATTTTATAAACCTCTATTAGGTCACCCCTCAACCTCCTATACTCCAGGGAAAAAAGTCCCAGCCTATCCAGCTTCTCTTTGTAACTCAAAGCCCCCCAGTCCCAGTAACATCCTGGTAAATCTCTTCTGAACCCCATCCATTTTAATAATATATAGAGCAGGGCAACAGGAACTGTAAACTATACTCCAAAAGTGGCCTCACCAATATCCTGTACAACCGCAACATGACGTTCCAACTCCTATACTCAAACGTCTGAGCAATGAAGGCAAGCATGCTAAACGCCTTCTTAACCACCCTGTCTACCTGTGACGCAGCTTTCAAAGAATCCCTAGGTCTCTCTGTTCGACAACGCTCCCCAGGGCCCTACCGTTAACTGTGTAAGTCCTGCCCTTGTATATCTTACCACAGGAACCAGGACTTGCCATCGAGGGAGTGAAAGTTCACCGGACTGGTTGCTGGGAGGGCAGTTTTGTTAGATGAGGAGGAGTTGGATGACTGGGCCTGTACGTTCCTGAGTTTAGAAGGATGAGGGAGGGATCTCGCTGAAACATGTCAGATTCTGACAGGGGCTAGACAAACTGGATGGAGGGAGGATGTTTCCTTGGTTTTGGGGTCCACAACAAAGGGTCATGGCCTCAGGATATGCAATGAGCCATTCCAGACTGAGATGAGGAGACATCTGCTCAGAGGGTGGTCAACCTGTGGAATTCTCAACCATAGAAGGCTGTGGAGGTCAAGTCACCGAATATATTTAGGAAAGGATTGGACTGTTTTCTGGAAGCTGAAGGTGTTAAGGGATATGGGGAGAGCACGGGAGTATGACATTAGGATCAGCCATGGTTGTGTTGGTGGAGTGAACATAACAACATAAGAAACAGGAGCAGGAGTTGGCCATCTGGCTCATCGAGCCTGCTCCACCATTCAATAAGATCATGGCTGATGTTTTCGCGGACTCAGCTCCACTTACCCGCCCGCTCACCATAACACTTAATTCTTTTACTGTTCAAAAATCTATCCATCTTTGCCTTAAAAACATTCAAAGAGGTATCCTCAGCTGCTTCACTGGGCAGGGAATTCTACAACCCTTTGGGTAAAGATGTTCTTCCTCAACTCAGTCCTAAACCTGCTCCCCATTATTTTGAAGCTATGCCCCCTAGTTCTAGTTTCACCTGCCAGTGGAAATAACCTCCCTGCTTCTACCTTATCTATCCCCATCACAATTTTATAAGGTCCTGCCTCATTTTTCTAAATTCCAATGAGCAGTGTCCCAGTCTACTCAATCTCCCCTCATAAGCCAACATTCTCAACCCTGGAATCAACCTAGTGAACATCCTCTGCACCCCCTCCAGTGCCAATTACATCGTTTCTCAAGTAAGGAGACCAAAAGTGGGCACAATCGGAACTGAGAAAGCCATTCATTCTATTTTCTGTTTCAATACACATCCCGCGACATAGACTTGGAACAGATTGTTTGATCATTATCACGCTGCTGTTTGTGGGAGCTTGCTGTGACCAAATCTGTTGCCGTACTTTCCCATATAACAGCAGTGATGACTCTTCAACAAAGTATTTTGTCAGTTCTAAGATGCTTTAGGAAATCCTGAGGATGTGAAAGTTGCTGAATAAATGTAGAGCTTTCTCATTTAAATCTGAATGGCCTAATGTTGGCGTTAAAATCATGCTGGTTAGAAAATGACCAATAAAGGATTAGCTTGGAGGGGGAGGGAGCCTTCCAGCGGCTGGATTCTTCAGCGAGCTGGCTGAGCAAAAGAACTGTCCGAAAAGGATTTGAGTACCCAGCAAAAGGGGAATGACAACTATCATTCAGAGTCTGTGGAGATGAAGCACAAGATCAGCTAGACGGAAGGCCTCTGGGATTTTCAGAGGGAGGCTTCAGAGCTGAGCCCTCTTCCCTCACTCCCCACACCCACTTCCAGCTGTTTCCAGTTGCTTCTGGTTCAGACCAGTTCCTAGCCTCTGCTTTTCACTCGTCTTGCCAACCCTCTGAATATCAAACTGTGACTGACAACCTGAGATATCGTGTGTTCAGTGCTTGTTGTAGAAAGGGCATTTTTAAACTGGAGAGGGTTCAGAAAAGATTTACCAGGATGTCGCTGGGAGTGGAAGGTGAGGATGAATGGGCTGGGACTTTATTCACTGGAGGTTAGGAGGCTGTGGGGTGACCTTATAAGGGTTTATAAAATCATGAGGGGCATAGATAAGGTGAATAACCAAAGTCTTTTCCCGAAGGTGGAAGGGTTCAAAAGTAGGCGGCTTAATTTTAAAGTGAGAGAAGAAAAACTGAAAAAGGGACAACATCTGTTAGAAAGAGAGTGGAGGATGTGGGTACATGTGCAACATTTAAAAGAATTTGGATAAGTACATGAATAGGAAAGATTTGGAGGGATATGGGCCAAGTGCAGGTAGATGGGACTAGCTTAGTTTGGGAACACAGTCGGCATGGACTGGTTGGACCGAACTGTCTGTTCCCGTGCTGTGTGACTCTATGACTCAAAAGCAGTGTGTTAAAAACGAGGACTCCACATTTGTAAATTCTCAGTCCCACAAAACATGTAAAATGAAAACGCAATCCACTCCCGGCCCGTTGTGTCATGCCCACTCCACCAACATGATCATAGATGGCCCCTGTTCTCAATGCGGACTCTCGCTCTCTCCCCATAAGCCCTTGAAACCTTTTAGCTTCTATCTAATTCTTTCTTAAATATATTCAGTGACTTGATATGGGCCAAACGCAGGCAAGTGGGACTGGTTTAGTTTGGGAAACGTGAACGAGTTAGACCGAAGGGTGTGTTTCCGTGCTGCATGATTCAATGACTTGGCCTCCACAGCCTTCTGTGGTAAAGAAAGCAACAGGTAGGCCACTCCACCAGGCCATTTAAAACTGGTCAAAACGACACGGAGAATTACAAACCTATTCGACTGCAAATGGGGACGAGTAGTTCACCAACGGTCTTGGAATCATCAATCATGACCGTCTTCACTGCCCCATCCAGCATTCTCACTTTCTGAGGTCTCTGCTTTTTCTTATACTCCAGGATGTCCTAGGCAGGAGAACACACAAGACAAGTTCGGTCACAAAGCCCAGGAAAGTGGTTGAGTAGAGGTGTGTCAGTGGACTAGCATTTCCGAACCCCAGGCCCTTATCCCGAGGACCAGGGTTCAAATCCCACCAGGGCAGATTGCGAAATTTGGAATTTATTAAAAATTCGGAATAGAAAGTTAATCAAATGGTGACCATGTTCAACTGTTGTAAAACCCATTTGGTTCTTTAGGGAAGGAAAACTGTCAGCCTTACCTGGTCTGGTCTACATGTGACTCCAGATCCACAGCGATGTGGTTGACTCAAAACTGCCCGCTGAATGGACCTAACAAGTTGCTCACTTTAAAGTAAATGCTCTCCTTGTCAGCTCCACCCATGTCCCACCAACAAATAAAAGCTAAAATAGTCCTATAAAGTATTGATAGGGCCTGAATCTTGTTCCTCTAACTCAAGCAAGTACATGAACCAGTTCAATGTCCAAGTGAGAAAGTTCCCCATTGTTTCACCCAGTATGAATTTCAGGCTAACATTACAGCCTGTGCTACAGGCCCAGTTTAATTTCTGGGCATACACCCACACAGATAACCCATCTAACTCTTCATTATAGCATTTGTACTGATTCTCACTGACGTTACTATACAGCAAACCAGATCCCAGGTTGAAATCCGGCTTGGTTGAACTTTTTTCTGTTTTACAGAATTCAAATCTCACTCAAATACAAACACACAAAACTGCAGTTTCAGTTCTAACAATAAAAGAGGAATTTAATTCTCAAAAGAAATGAAGATAAAACAAATCCAATTATAACAGAAATTTAAAGAGTCTGAAACACATAGCTGCATATTATTCTGGTAAGTTTATTTCAGACTTAAACTGACATCAGCTGTGTGCTGGGATTTGAACTCATGTCCCTAGATTGTTAGCTCTAGATCACTAGCTCAGAAACAAACAACTGCAGCCCAGCGGTATTGGGAAGGTGGTCTTAGTAAATGGCCACACGGACATTGACCTAAATTGTCAGCCTGCATCCAAGGAAGCTAGTGAGACAGGAAGATAAGACACCTTCCCGCATAGGTGAAGTTTATTGACTCCTCAATCTTATAGCTCTTTCCAGTACTGCGCCCCCCCACCCCCATCTCCAGTACTGTGTTTGTCATTTTATAACCAACACCTGTTTCTTAACCTGAAAGAAAGACTTTAACAAACATTAATCATGGGATTAATGAGAGAACATAAATGGCCAACACAAGCACTAACCTTCATAGTGAGACATCTGATACAGTGGAATGAGAAGGCATGGAATGATAACTTTGAACTCACTAATGGCATTCCTGCTGTTTCGACAGGTGGAGTTTCTGAAGCAGGTTTGCTTCATTTGTCAGTCAAATTCCTCCCACGCCACGGATTCCAAGCCCTTGACCCAAGGAGCCAATCGTTCCTTGTGGCCTGTGAGCTGTGTAACCTGATTCAACAATAGGCCAGCAGCCTACTTCCTTGGCAACACACAACTATGCATGCTGGGATTGGATCCTTCGCTTGAAGTTAGTCTGGATCAAAGGTCAAACCTCTGCATCAACGTGAAAGATAGACTTCAGTTGCTGATGAACAGACTGTTCACTTGGAGCTTGTGTCGACACCATGTTTGTGACTAATTTCCACCCCACTCTGGACCCTCTTCCTCCGTTACAGTCAGCGGATGTGACATCACCTATTAATAGCGTCAGTCACCCTCGACCTAACATTCCACATGGCGTCTATCTCCTCCCTTGTTCACTATGTTCTGTAACTGCTGTGTCTCCATCTTGTGACCCTTAATCCAACAGTTGCTATCAACAGGCTCTTGCATTAAATCAAGTTGCTTCTCAATTGATTCCTTAACACATTCTCCTCTTTTCCTGAACTTTCTAGTTCGGGGCCTCAACACATGAGATTTTGGGGTCAGGAGCTGCAAGAGTGCTTGCAAACTCTTCAAAACCCCCATGCATTTTGGGCAGACCTTTGAACTTCAGAACAAAGCCCTCTAGTTCAAACAATTTTCACCATGCTGAACCGCGCCCCTCCCTTAGTTTTCACTTTTCCCTGCTGTGACTCCATTTTAACACTCCCAGATTTGGTGGGACTCTGGGGTTTGGGATTAGTTTGAGATGCTGAGTGAGCAGTTAGCTGTGAACTACATCTCCAACCCCACCCCACCCCACCCCACAACATTCACTGAGGAACTGAACCAACCTTCTCCCCCAGGATCCCCTGTGTCTTTAAACTGGAGTCACACTGGGGAGCACTGCCCTAATTCGCATGTCTCTCGAGTGTTCCCTTCTTCCTCTTCACAAAAGCCAAACTTTGTTGTTTTTCGGCTCTTTAGGCAAACAGCCCCAACAGGTTCAACAAAAGCTTTCTGCTCCTTCATGTGCTTCACCGACCGCACAAGCACCACCCCAGTTTCTAGCAGAGACACCCACCCGTACACAGCATTTAATATGCACTCATTCCCACTAGGGAGGCAGTCTCACCCACAACATTCCTCACTTAAAATTTCCATCTCAATCCTTTTCATTTCCCCATTTGTTCACGGAACGTGGGCATTGCTGCTTAGACCAGGATTAAGTGCCCATCCCTAATTGCCCTGAGGACAGCTTAGAGCTAATCATACTGCTGTGGGTCTACAGTCACGGACATGGAAACAGACCCTTTGGTCCAACTCATCCACACCGACCATACATCCCAACCTGACTGAGTCCCACTTACCAGCATTGGCCCATATCCCTCTATTCATGTACCCATCCAGATGCCTTTTAAATGTTGTAATTGTACCAGCCTCCACCACTTCCTCTGGCAGCTCATTCCATACATGCACCACCCTCTGTTTGAAAGAGATGCCCCTTACATCCATTTTATATCTTTCTCCTCTCACCTTAAACTAATGCCATCTGGTTGTGGACTCCCCTACGCTGGGGAGAAAGACTTGGTTTAACCAATCTATGCCCCTCATGATTTTATAAATCTCTCTAAGGTCACCTCTCAGCCTCTGACGTTCCAGGGAAAATAGCCCCAGCCTATCCAGCCTCTCCTTAAAGCTCAAACCCTCCAATCCCAGCAACATCCTTGTAAATCTTTTCTGCACCCTCTCAAGTTTAACAACATCCCAACAGAATTGTAAGCAGTATTCCAAAAGTGGTTTCACTAATGTCCTGTATGGCCGCAACGTGACCTCAGTCATGTCATCCAGACCAGGTAAGAATGGCAGATTCTCTTCTCTAAAGGACACTAGTGAACCTGATGGGGTTTTACAGCAATCGTCAGTGTTTACATGGTCATCATTAAATAAGCTTTCTATTGCAGATTTACACTGAACTTGAATGTGACCATCTGCCAAGGTGGGATCTGAACCTGAACATCACTTGGATTATTATTCGTTCAGTGATATTACCACTAAGCCACCGGCTCACACATGTTCACTATCGGAAAGGAATTGTTTTTCATTAAACTACAATCAGGATTGAATTACAAAAAGAAACCAGTGGAAAGTTTGTAAAATCTCTGGGCAGGACTCCACAGCGTGACTCATAGCATTTGGCAGCTCTCCCCTCGGCCAACCAGAAACATTTACAGGCACTTAGCCAATGCCATGGGGAGTGTTTGAACCAAAGTTTGACCAACT
The DNA here is from genome assembly GCF_021869965.1 of Rhincodon typus. NCBI lineage: Eukaryota > Metazoa > Chordata > Chondrichthyes > Orectolobiformes > Rhincodontidae > Rhincodon > Rhincodon typus. The sequence goes on along the minus strand of NC_063367.1, from coordinate 8,285,837 downwards.
GTTAGGAATATGAATATTTTGCTTTTATTGGGTCAATGAGACGCGTTCTGGGTCCACGATGTTCGCTCAGTTGCAAATTGCCATCGTGAGGCAATAAAATTTCTGAATGAGTTGTGATCTGTTACCTTCCCTCTGGGCGAAAGGTGGAAGCAGATTCAACAAAAGGGAATTGAACAAACACTTCCAGAGGGAAAAAGAAAGTGAAGGGCTGTGGGGAAAGAGCAAGGAAGGGAGACTAATTTGATGCCTGTTCCAAAGAGCTATCACCAGCATGATGGGCCAGATGGCCTCGTGCCAAATGTATGATTCTATGAATGGGAGACTAGAAGCACAAGGAAATTCTAATGAAATGCATTGGCCATCAATATCAAGTGAAGCTTCACACAGAAATGACTGTGAAGATCTGTGTGATGTGCTCTCACCATTTTTGCTGTGATGTAACTCTCAAACCTGATCCATAAAGTTGGACTCTTCCCAATCCTACTCAACTTGACCAAACAGTCTAACCCTTGTTACACTATGAAAACGATAGTAAAAATTCAAGAGGCAGAATATATGAGGAGGGTGACTGGGATTTATTTACAGCTCTTCATCAACAGCTGCCTACAGTGCTGCCAAAAAACAAGACACATTCTGTCAAACTGTACTGTCTTTCACCCATCAGAACAATTCGCAAGAAATACCAATTCAAGGGGAAAGCAATACTTTTTGAGTGCAGACTGCTGATTTTGTTTTGGTTGTCATGAAGAATGAAGCAGCTAGTTATGACTGACAGTTAACTGCCATGCTCTGTTTAAATTTTAAACAAGGTGGGTTGACTTCGATCAGTCAAGGCATTGCCCTGAAATGGATTAGATGCGGTCTGTGTACACATTCTTTCTGGCTGCAAAGAACAGTGCCCAGTGTGTTATTATATGCAGTTTCTGGTACATACAAGTGTTTCAGACTGTGATCCTGACTGACAATCTTATTATTTCTTAAAGCTGAGAAGAAGGTTAGACAGACCCCATTCCGAAGCATGTAATAATCCAGAGTGCGGCCAGCTTCGAGCCAGATCCCTTTCCTTGGATCATCATCAGACAGGAACAATCCATAATCAGAGGCTGTAAAACAGAAGCAAACAAGACCTCAAAAAATAGCTGTGTGATGGATCAGTTTGCATTTGTATCCAAAAACGACAGCTCATTCAAAAGCAAAAAACGTGAAATCTAAAAAAGCACAATCTTTGCATTTGTACCATTTCTCCGATTATCCTGGCGTCTGTTCCAAAGTATGGCTCAGAACAGACAGTCAGTCTAGCTCCCCTCTCCTCCCCACCTTCCCATCATGTCTCCCATGCCCACTCCTCAATTGGTCTTTCCCCTCTCCTTCTCTGCTCACTTCTCCTCTGACACCTGCCCACTCCTTTTCTCCCAAATCCCGTCTTCCCTTGACGTCTTCTCCCCATTCTCCTCCCACCCACAGTCCTGGTCTGCCACTGCCCTTCTCCTCCTAAGGCCCTCACTGCTTCTGGCCCTGAATGCCATAAGGCCATGTTTACGGAGGTGGAAATTTAGTTCGAGGGTTGTCTCCGCTTTGCTGGTCCTTTGGTCATTTGGAGCCAGGATTAACCACGCTCCCCCACATCAAGTGGAAGGACCATTTTAAGACCGGGCCATGATCTAGAAATCCTCCTTGAACAAAAGACAGATTAAAGCTGTCAGCTTGGACAAGCCAGTCTACGAGTTAGAAACTAAGATGCTTTTCCTTGCAAATAGAGAGTTTATTACCTACAGTCTAACAGCTCTTTCATACACCAGTCCAACTTATTCCCCCTTTTATTTCTATGGGGCAGCATGGTGGCTCAGTGGTTAGCACTGCTGCCTCACAGCGCCAGGAACCTGGGTTCGATTTCACCTTTGGGCAACTATCTGCGTGGAGTTGCACATTCTCCCCGGGTCTGTGTGGGTTTCCTCCGGGTGCTCCAGTTTCCTCCCACAATGTAAAGATTGTCAGGTTAAGTGGATTGGCAATGCTAAACTGCCCATAGCGTCCAGGGATGTGTAGGCTGGGTGGGTTAGCCATGGGGGAATGTGGGATTACAGGAATGGAGTGAGTCTGGATGTGATGCACTTTTGGATGGCTGGTATGGGCCAAATGGCCTGCTTCCACACAGTACAGATTCTATCATTCAATGATTCTATGTTATATTTACATTCATTTACCCTGATCTATAAATGAATAATGCTCTCTTAAGCTAAGCAGGTCCACAGCAGCGGATTCACTCAAAGCTACCTGTCTCAGTTTGTACCATCTCTCAGGAAACGATCTCCATCAGTTCCAGACCAGCAACACCTCAATGTGACAATTCTCATCCTTGTCTTGGAATTGTTGCAGGACATCACACACTCTCTAGAATTACCTGCAGTCCACAACCACCCTGATCCCCAACCCACAACCCACCGCGATCTCCACAATGCTTCAAATTCTGGCTGTACCTCAGCTGAGGCCCAAAGTCCTGGAATTCCCTCCGTCGACCACTCGGCTTCCCTCTCCACCTCAGTAAAAAAACAACTTCTATCCTGCCTTAACCTGACACAATGCTCCATGCCTGGCCTGTGATGTACCTTGGGTACATTTTACAACATGAATGGTCAATGTATAAATCCAAGCAGATGTTACACCGATGGATAACCAATACATTCACTTCTGCACTGGGACGATCCGTGCTTACATCTCTTTATTGCGTATGGATTGAGTGATAACGGGTGCCACTGGGACGAAAGCCGAGCAGAGAAACTGCGGCAGAATAAACAATCAGGACACGCAGTCTCACCTTGGCCAATTTGAGCCTCAGGCACGCGCTCTCGGATAATACGACAGGCATCGTAAACCACAGTGGAGGGCTCGAACTGCATCGTCTTGACGACATTGCACTGGCGGACACAAATCTTCAGCGACAGGGCCACCATGGTGCCAAGTAAACAGAGATCAGGCCCTCACCACACCTGGGAAAACAAACCAAGAGAGATCCTTTATTGGACAAATACAAACATATTAACTCCTTCACTGCAGGTAGGCATCACTGGCAAGGCTGGCATTTGTCACCCAACTCCAATTTCCCTTGAAATGGTGGCTGTGAGATGCCACGTTGAACCATTACCTTCCTTGGGGAAGCTGTTGGGGAGGGAGCTCCAGGATTTTGGCCCAGTGACACTGAAATAAACAGTGATATATTTCCAAATGGGGAGGCAATGACCTAGTGTATTATCACTGGACTGTTAATCTAGTGACCCAGGTAATGTTCTGAGGACCCAGGTTCAAATCCTGCCACGGCAGATGGTAGAAACTGCGTTCAATAAAAATCGGAAATAACAGTCTAATGGTGACCATGAATCCATTGTCGATTGTTGGAAAAACCCATCTGGTTCATTAATGCCCTTTAGAGAAGGAAACTGCCATCCTTACCTGGTCTGGCCTGCATGTGACTCCAGGCCCACAGCAATATAGTTGACTCTTAACTGCCCCCTGGCAAATTAGAGATGGGCAATAAATGCTGCCTAGTCAGCAATGCCATCATCGCGTGATTGAATAATCAGGATGGTGAGTAGCTCGAAAGGGAACCTGCAGGTAGTTCACACTTCCGTTGCTCCTGAAATTAACCCATAGAGTGTGCAAAGTCTGTCATCCAGATCAAAATCCAGAGAGTCAGCCATGGGCAGCACAGTGGCTCAGTGGTTAGCATTGCTGCCTCACAGCACCAGGACCCGGGTTCAACTCCATTCTCCCCGTGTCTGCGTGGGTTTCCTCTGGGTGCTCTGGTTTCCTTCCACAGTCCAAAGATGTGCAGTTAGGTAGACTGGCCAGGCTAAATTGCCCCTTGTGTCCAGGGATGTGCAGGCTAGGTGGATTAGCCATAGAAAATTGCAGGGTCACAGGGTTGGTGTGGGATGCTCTTTGGAGGGTCGTTGGGGACTCAATGGGCCGAATGGCCTGTTTCTACACTGTAGGGATTCCAATTCAGAGAAATCAATCTATATAAAAACCGAGAGAACTGCGGATGCTGTAAATCAGGAACAAAAACAGAAGTTGCTGGAAAAGCTCAGCAGGTCTGGCAGCATCTGTGAAGAAAACAAATCAGAGTTAACGTTTCGGGTCTGGTGCCCCTTCCTCAGAACTCAATCTATATGCTTGATTGGCACCATACAATGACAGATAAGTTCTGAAAAGTTGGAAACAGGATCAAAATGAACATGCTCCTCCTAAATAGTTGTTTGGTTGTTCAGAACCTGAGTATTGCTGGAAAAAGACACATTTTGATGAAATTTTTCAACTTGCAGTCATCAGGACAATTCACAAGATTGTCAATTCATGGGGTAAACCAACATTCATAATGGGTGAGAGGACAGTGCTCATTGGTTGGCAAGTAGACTCTGATTGGTCAAGGCATTTCCATGGAGAATGCACCAAATAACATGTCTTTCGTCAACAATACTTCCGTACTAAGAGTGACCCTGAGGTGCAAACAGATGGAGGGCCTTGGAATTGTATCCACTGCACCATGACCTAACAGGACATTTTATAATGCCAGCAAATATACTTCATGGAGAGAGGTGAGAAATACAGCAGGAAAACTTGATTTTACATATTATCCTGTAGGCAGTGATGGATGCTGAATCAGCAGTCTACAGCAATCCACTTCATTTACAGGTAGAAGCTAGAAAATACTCCAACTTCACATCCTGTCACACAGTGACATTTTCAATCTGGCATTCAATTCTCAGACTGCTTCATGACTGGCTGGATTATGTGTGTTTGAGGAGAGTTATTTGAAGATAGTGATTCCAAATCAGGATGAGAAATTTTTATTTTCACTCCAAGTAGAAAAATAGAGTGATTGTTTAATTAAAACTGGGTTCACTTTACACACAACCCTCCAAAACCAATCATTCCACATTCATTTAGCACAGTGGGGTGCACACACTGATCTGGGACAAAAGTTTATCGGTTCAAGTCTTATTTTGAGGACATCAGTGCATAAACCACGTTGACACTCTCAGTGCAGTGTTACACTGTCAGAGGGTTAGCACTCACTCAGTGTCTCATTGTCAGAGGGCTAGCGCTGAGGGAGCAGTGCACTGTCAGTGGGTCAGTACTGAGGAAGCCCTGCACTTTCAGACAGTCAGTACAGAGGGAGCCCTGCACTGTTAGAGGGTCAGTACTGAGGGAGTGCCACACTGGGAGATGGTAAGCGCTGAGGGAGTGCTGCAATTTCGGAGGGTCAGTACTGCGGGAGTAACACACTGTCAGAGGGTCAGTACTGCGGGAGTGCCGCACTGTCAGAGGGTCAGTACTGCGGGAGTGCCGCACTGTCAGAGGGTCAGTACTGCGGGAGTGCCGCACTGTCGGAGGGTCAGTACTGAGGGAGTGCCGCACTGTCGGAGGGTCAGTACTGAGGGAGTGCCGCACTGT
>NC_063367.1:8267420-8280376 GCF_021869965.1 Rhincodon typus | reverse complement strand
GAGTGCCGCACTGTCAGAGAATCAGTACTGACGGAGTGCCGCACTGTGTGAGGGTCAGTACTGAGCGAGTGCCGCACTGTTGGAGGGTCAGTACTGAGACAGTGCCACACTGTTGGAGGGTCAGTACTAACAGAATGCTGCAAAGCTTTTCTCATATCATTGTTGCTTATTTTCTAATCTGTGCCCTCTTCCTTTCATTCCCTTTACAAGTGGGAGCAACCTCCCCTTACCTACTCTATCCAGCCCACTCATTGTTGTGAAAACCTCTATCAAACTTACAGCACGGTACAAATAAATGGAAATTTCTGCAAGTTTACTGTCAGGAACATTACGGATACATTTTTTATGTACACTCAGGATCTCCACCCCTCTCATCATCTCAGGGCTGATAAACTCAAAAGCAAAGCAAGGCAGGAGCATGGATTGCCATGTACATAGCTTGGGAAAAAGCAGAGTTTGCTCGACCAACATTTACCCAAAGTATTAGCTGCCTTTCATGGTGCAAAACCCATGTGTCTGACCAGCAACAGGATTGCAATCAATAATGTAAAACAGTTGATCAAACAACCATGGATCAGTTAGTTTCAATTCAGTCCTCCAACTCAATGTGACTATGGTCCCTGCCTGACCTGGATTCCCAACACAATCTCACAGCCTGGCACAATCCCAACACCAGCTCAACAAAGTAAAGCCTACTTATAAAACACTGAAACTGGCTGCACTCCAGAGCAAAACAGAAGCAGAGAATGGGTTGGCCAAAGGCAAAAACGACAGACCTTACCCTTCTGAATCCCAGTGCCTGTAGGTTGCTTCACCCCCATTTTTCATTTCAAACACTTGCCTCAAATCGTCGGGAGTGCCGAATTGTGTGGTGGCCAGTTCCATTCTTTAAACGTCATTAACAAACTTGGTCAGGCGGGACTTTATTCATCTGAACGCACACTCGTAGTTCCCTCTGACATACAGTTATTTCTCATGCCTATCACTGGCAGAAGCTTGGCTGCTGCTGATCCTGCCATCTCCTTCATAGTGTTGCCCGAAGGACAGTGTGCCACACTCAGTTAAGAAGGTTGGTGACAAGTTCTGGACTAGTGCCACAACATAATGAGGGAGGCTAGCAGCCAAAATAGGAAGTTAACACTCTCGCAAATGTAAAGTCATTGGTCCAAACTTCATCCTTGGCCTTGTGTCCTTTAAATGCCAACACTGGTCAGAAGGCAGGCTGAAGCCTTGCTACAACTACTAAGGACTCCTATCCATTTGCACCAGATCAGAGGCTAACTCTTGACATTGTAATGTGCACCTTGATGAACATTCCCACACCAACGGTGTGATGTCTTCAAGTCTCCTGCAATGTCACTGATCACCTGAAGCATCTAAGCCACTGTATCAAGGATCTGGATCAAGTATCACATCTGGATCAAGATGCTGTCTAACACTCTAAACTTCCGACTAGGCATCTGCCGATCTGGAAATGCACAGGAGGTTTCCTTGCAGAGATAGATTTGGGACAGCAGCAACAACTTCTGCGATTTCTTTGGCTCTTTGCAGGGAACTTCAAGTATAGAGGAGTTTCTGTGCAAACCCTTGAAAGCAGACGCTGTAGCTGTTTAACATCTACTGGCAGAGGTGAGCCAATGACTCAATTCATGGAGGAAATCTCAAACCCAAACTGGAACAGAGATCAGATGGCAACAGCCATGCTGTAGGTGAATGAGAGGGTGAAAACTTCATTTCACTCCCTGGTGAGGTCAATTCCCCGCTGGAAAAACAATAAAATTATTTCATGTCTTCCGACACATTTAAACACATCCAGTTCAAATATGGTTGCGACAGAATGTTGAAATTTATTATTTGCACAATTGTTAATAACTGAACTAGCTTTCTGGGTTATCTTCAAAAGTGTTGGCAACATGAATTTAAATTTGCAAAGCGCACTCAAAAAGAAAATAAAAACATTCAGTTGACTGAACTGAACTGAAAAACCTGCGCAAGAACAATTAGCCTGTGAATATTTTCATAGCTGGTGGTGGATGTCAGAAGTCTGCAGTTCAGCTTGTTCTGCTCTCCTGGTGATCACAATGAATGACAGTAATGGAGTTCCTGATTAATCTCACAGATCTCTCTCTATCAAAGCCCACAGAAGAGCCAGGGGAGGAGAACCCCCAACTCTGGAGAACTTTGGGAGCTAAAGGTCCAAAACACCTGCCCCTCCCAAATATACAGCCACATTCACCACATAACATCTCCAACAACTCACCAACCTTATTGGAAAATATTAATCTCTGAAAGAAGGCCATTTGATTTTGCATTGGGATGAATCCACACCATCTATTTCCACCTTCTCCCTCTACAGCCTGTGCCAGTGATTTAACATTCACTCACTGCCATGTTATTTCTGCAGATTGGTGTTAAATATACCCACTTCCAGTACAGGTCTGTCCTCTCATTCTACTGTCTGGACAAGGTGAAATCACAGTCAATATTATAGAGGCCCTTTAGACGTCAAGAACATTAATCATATGACCTCAATATTCTCTTCTCCAGTAGGTACATGTCCAATATCCAGACTCATTCAGAGTCATAAAGCATAGAAACAGACACTTCGGTCCAACCAGTCCATGTCGACCATAATCCCAAACTAAACTAGTCCCATTTGCTTGCTTTGACCCACGTCCTCCAAACATTTCTTATTCATGTACCGATCCAAATGTCTTTTAAATGTTGTAACTGTATCCCCCTTCCATCACTTCTTCTGGAAGTTCATTCCACACAGAGACCACTCTGTGTAAGAAAAAAACTGCCCCTCATGTCTTATTAAAACCTTTCTCCACTCACCTTAAAAATATGACCCCTAATCTTGAAATCCCTCACCTTAGGGAAAAGACACCTACCATTCACCTTATCTATGCCCCTCATGATTTTATAAACCTCTATAAGGTCATCACTCAACCTTCTACACTCCAGTGAAAAAAATCCCAGCCTATCCAGCCTCTCCTTATAACTCAAACCCTGCATTCCCAGCAACATCCTGGTAAATCTTTTCTGAAAACTGTTGACTGCTGGTGTCACATCCATAAGAGGAAAAGTCATCTTGTTTAAATGCAAGTCTACTTTCTTGAAAATAAACTTTAGTGGTGACAATGTTATAGTCTAGCAATCATTTTACACAAAGCAGAAATTACTGGAGACACTCAGCAGGTCCAACAGAATCCACAGAGAGAAAGCAGAGGCCAATGTCAAGTCCAGTGACCCTTCCGCACTGGAGTCGAAACATGAAGTCTGCTCTCCCTCTGCAAACATTGCCAGAGTCTCCCAGAGTTTCAGTTCCTCAACAGTCACAGCTCTTTGTTCCATCACATTCTGAAAAGTTCCAACCAGGATGGAGCTTAGACCACCCTTTGCATTCTGTGGATGTTCTAGTCAAACTAACATATTATTTCTCTACAGCATGGTCTGAACAAAGACAGAACTACTGAAACTCATTCTGCCTGTAGTGGTACAAAAGGCTCACAGTATATCTCAGATCAACAAATGGGTTTTTGACCAAGAACACAGAACTTGTTGTACTTGGGAAGTGTTAATGTGCCCATTTATCTTCCAGTGTGAATACCGGACCTCTGGCTGGACAGACTGACACCAACTATTTTAAAACTGACTCATTCAGGAATTCATGACCAATATAACCCATCACCCCCCCGCCCCCCCAGCCTCTGTCACCACTGCTTCTGTCTGGGAAAACAACTAACTTACTGTTAACATCACTACTTTTAAGACCCTCTACAGAAACCAGACTCAAGATTGAGCTAAGCCTGCCTCAAATCCAACCCCTCTTCAGCTAGTTCATATAAAACACAAGAATTAGAATGGGTAGGACCCTGACCCTGCTCTGACATTCAGAAGTTCATGATTAATTGGATTACTCTACATAACCTTCTACCTCATTGGTGATCAAGAATTTATCTCAACCTTGAAAAAAAGTATTGTAGGACTCCATTCCTACAAATGATTTCTTGACTGCATCATCACTCATCTCAACCAAAAGTGCTTTAATATCCTAAACTTAGGCCTTCCCTCTCAATTGGTTTAATTTTCCACCAGCATTCACGACTGGATTTGGCAGGACTGCACAGCTTAGATCTGATCCATTGGTTGTGGGATCGTTTAGCCCTGTCTATCAATTGCTGCTTTCGCTGTTTGGCGTGCAAGTAGTCCTGCTTGGTGGCTTCACCAGTTTGATACCTCATCCTTAGGTATGCCTAGTGCTGCTCCTGGCATGCCCTCCTGCACTCTTCATTGAATCAGGGTTGATCCCCTGCCTAAATAAAAACCGAATGAACTGCAGATGCTGTAAATCAGAGACAAAAATAGAAATTTCTGGAAAAGCTCAGCAGGTCTAAGGAAGGGTCACTCCACCTGAAACGATAACTCTGATTTCTTTCCACAGATGCTGCCAGACCTGCTGACCTTTTCCAGCAATTTCTATTTTTGTCCTTGATCCCCTGGCTTGACGGTAATGGTTGAGTGGGGGATATGCTGGGCCATGAGGCTACAGTGGGTGTTGGAGTACAATTCTGCTGCTGCTGGTACCCCATAGTGTTTCATGGGTGCCCAGTCTTGAATTGCTGGATCTGTTCGAAATCTGTCCCATTTAGCACCGTGTTACTGCTACACAACACGATGGAAGTTGTCCTCAATGTGAAGGCGGGACTTCATCTCCACAAGGACCGTGCGATGGTCACTCTTATCGATACTGTCATGAGCAGATGCCACTGTAGCTGGCAAGGATGAGGTTGAGTATGTCTTTCTGTATTGTTGGTTCCCTCACCACCTGCCGCAGACCCAGTCTAGCAGCTATGTCCTTTTAGGACCCGACCAGCTCGATCAGTAGTACTGCTGCCGAGCCACTCTTGGTGGTGGGCATTGAAATCCCCCACCCAGAGTACATTTTGTGCCCTTGCCACCCTCATTGCTTCCTCTAAGTGTTGCTCAACATGGAGGAATACTGATTCATCAGCTGAGGGAGGACAGTATGTGGTAATCAGCAGGAGGTTTCCCTGCCCATGTTTAATCTGAAGCCATGAGACTTCATGGGGTCTGGAGTCAATGTTGAGGACTCTTAGAGCAACTCCCTCCCGACTGTATACCACTGTGTCGCCCTCTCTGCTGGGTCTGTCCTGCCGGTGGGACAGGACATATCCAGGGATGGTGATGGTGGTGTCTGGGAAGTTGTCTGTAAGGTATGATTCCTTGAGTGTGATTCAGAGGGCAATTGAGAGTCAACCACATTGTTGTGGGCTGGGAGTCACATGTAGGCCAGACCAGGTAAACATGACAGATTTCCTTCCCTGAAAGGCATTAGCGAGCCAGATGGATTTTTCCGACAATTGGCAATGGTTTCATTGTCATCAGTGGATTCTTATCCCAGATTTTTTTTTATTGGATTCAAATTCATCTGCCATAGTGGGATTTGAACCTGAGTCCCAAAACATGAGCTGAGTTTCCAAATCAATAATCTAGCGATAATACCACTGGGCTATGAACCCACAGCCTCCTGGCTCTGAGAAGTGCATGTTCCCCCACTATATCAAGACTAAGAGATTTTCCTTTGCAGATGAACAGAGCAAAATGAGCGTAGACTTCGGATTCCTGGGAGATTGTCCATGAGAAGGAGGGGATGCATGTCGTGAGAGCGATACTGTTCAAACGTTGCGAGGCAAAACCGTGTTGATATGGGGGAAAGACTGCCAGAGAGCAGGGTTATTTGCTGTACCGTCACTTATTCAAAATGTTTCCATCGTTTTGCGCATAGATATCATTGGCTGGTTCTACCAGAGGTCCGTGTTTAGCTAATTCTGCCTCTATCTTTAAATGAAGTCTCTGACGATGAGCTGAGAAACAGCACTATATAAGGCGTCAATTAAAAGTGCCAAAAATCTCTCATTGCAAATATTCTCATGAGGTAAACCAAGCCACCCGATAAATTAAGTGGCTTGCATGACCGGGATGCCATAATGCATGTTTTACTCAAACAATCACAATGAGAGATAGGGGGAAACAGTCCAAGATCGAGGTCAAAGCGAGCAGCAGCTATGTTGTAAACAAGCTGTGCTCTCAAAGATCACTTGTATCGCCGTCAAGCAGACATTTGATTTATACATGACAGTCCGAGACCCAGGGCTTGGCACCTTCTCTATAACCGACCCCGGCTCTCAAGGTCGCACGGGATTTATTTTTTGCTGAGGTTGACAGAAAGGCAATGTCAATTCTCCTTATGGGGAGAAGCAGGTCTGGAGTCCGTTCAGTGCAGCAATCCATCAGCTTTCACATCCATCCGCCGACACAACGGCTTTAGCTCGTTGCAAAGGCTCAAGAAAACGTGCCTTTATACCAACAAGGAATAAAACTGCCTTAGACTCATTTCTGCTTTAAAACAAGAATTGCTAAAAGACTGGAATTTTTATAGGTTATGAATGGGTTTGTTCTTTTAGGGGATGAACAGCGCAGGACATAGTATAGTCAAACTCTAAGATAGCAAACAGCACACAAACAAAATAGTGCAGACAAATGGATCCTGTACATGGCAGAAATGGTTACAGAGGGAATTCTGATCAGACACCTTCTAACCAGACGTGCTGGTGATATTACTGTACTAGTAATCCAGAGGCTCAGGGCAAAGGTCTGGGGCATGGGTTCAAATCCCGTTGTGGAATGTAAATTCAATTTAATAAATCTGGAAGTGGATAAACCTGGGGAGATGATGGCTTAATGGTATTATTGCTAGATTATTAATCCACAAACTCAGCTAATGTGCTGGGGACCTGGGTTCAAATCCTACCACGGCAGATGGTGGAATCTGAATTCAATAAAAATCTGGAATTAAGAGTCCAATGGCGGAGGCATGATGATATCATGACATCATCAACGATGACCATGAATCCATTGTTGATTGTCAGAAAAATCCATCTGATTCACGGATGTCTTTCAGGGAAGGTAACTGCTTTCCTTACCCACTCTGGCCTAAACGTGACCAATGTGGTTGACCCTCAAGTGATACCCACATCTCATGAATGAATTTAAAAAAAACACTAAAACCATTAGTAATGGTGACCATCAACGTTCCTCTAAGCTCCAAAGTTCCAGAAGGTTCTGTTATCTCAGAGACTCGCTGAGCCGGAATGAAAATTAGAAGGAATGTTGGCGACTGTGACATTCATCATCAAATTCTGTTTTTTTAAAAAAAAAGCTCATCTCATCCACTAATCCCCACTTTGGGAAGGAAATCTGCCATCTTCACACAGCCTGGCCTACATGAGATTCCTGAGCCACAGTAACGTGGCTGGCTCTGAACCAGTCAAGTGCGATGGTAATTCGGGATGGGCAACTAATAATTCATCAGCGACATAAACAAGCAATGAAGGAATAAAGACACAAAAGATCTTTGGAGACACCACAGGATCTTCTACTCCCACCTATCCATCCACCATGTCTCCTTTAGCAAAGTGATATCTTCCTCAGCCAATTTGAATACAAATTGACTATTTGGTGACCTGATTGGATAACTCTCAATTTGTCAGTTGAACATCCTTCTCTGCATCTCAGATACCTATGCAACTTAAAAGTAAAATGCGCCAGGAACTTCGCTTTTAAACGAACAAGGACCCTTTCTAAGAAAAAAAGCCCCTCTTGTATTCTCTGGGATTGTGCACTGAAACTGTCCTGGAGACTGCAGGACACTGCTGGAGAGTTGGAAACCCTTACACCAATGGAGTCAATGCTTTGGCCAAGGGACTGTAACACAGTCCTGGACATGTGATCAGAACAGAAGACCAAAGAGGGAAGGTGCACAGTGGAAATATGAGGGGATGAGGGGGATATGTGTGAAGGGGAGGGGTGGTTAGGTGAAATGAGCTACAGCACACCAGGAACGTACCTGGGGCAGAAAGGAGCTGTCTGTCTGCATTTGGCCACATCAATAGCTCAGGACATCAACAGCAAGTTAGAGGATGTGCTTGTACATCGTTACCTCACTGAAGAGGTGCAACAAATGGACAGGGGTCCTATTTGCTCCAATCACAAGGGAAAGTGATGGGGAAGAGCAGTCTCAGAGCAGAGTGGAAAGGAGTAAATGAGGGTCCTCTTTCATATTAAAGAGGCACAGTCCTTCCAGGATGCAGAGGAAAGAGGTCCATTTCCATTGGTTCCCATATTGTCAGGGATGACCCCCTTCCTGCCCACAAGATCGCTGTTCATTGACCTACATTAGTTCCAGCTCTGGAGATGCCTTCATTTGAGAATTTTCATCCCTTTTTTCAATTTCTCCATGTCCTCAGCAACAACTCCCCCACCCCATCTCACCAATCAGCCCAGCAATTATAGAGTCACAGAGCACAGAAACAGACCCTTCGGTCCAACTCGTCCATACATTTCAGGTTTCCCAAACTAGATTAGTCCCATTTTCCTGCAGTTTGGCCCATATCCCTCGCAACATTTCCAATTCATGTACCTGTCCAAATGTCTTTTAAACGTTGTCACTGTACCTGCATCCACCACTTCCTCTGGTAGTTCATTCCACATACGAACCACCCTCTGTGTGAAAAAGTTGCCTCTCAGGTCCCTTTCAAATCTTTCCCCGCTCATCTTAGACTTATGTCCCCTACTTTTGAACTCCCAGATGCACTTCACTACAACACATAAGTAAGTTTTTCTTATATTAGTTCATGAGATGTGGGTGTTATGGATCAGACCAGCACTTGTTGCCCATTCCTAATTTGGTGATGGCGAGATACCTTCTTGAGTCGCTACAGACTTTGAAGTCGAGGTAAACCCACAATTCTGTTAGTGAAGGAACAACGACACACTTCCAAATCAGGCTTACAGTCATACAGACATACAGCACAGAAACTGATCCTTCGATCCAACTAGTCCACACCAAACATAATCCCAAACTAAACTAGTCCCACCTGCCTGCTCCTAGCTCATATCCCTCCAAACCTCTTCTATTCATGTAATTAGCTTGGGGGAGTCAGGAGGTGAGTTACTCACCACAGTGTTCCTAGCCTCCGACCTGCTCTTTGACATATCTATACTGTTCCAATTCTGGCCTCTCGTGCTGCCTTCATCTTAATTGCTCCATAACTAGAGACCACACCTTCAAATGCTTAGACCCATGCTCCAGAATTTTCTTTTTAAACCTCTCCACCTGAGATCTGTCACCTACCCTGAGATCTCCTTTCATGGTACCATGTCAAATTCTACTTGTTATCACTCACAAAGTGTCTAAGCACATTTAATACAAAGATGCCGGATACTGAAGATCACGGCACATAAGGTGACCTTAGAAGTCTCCAAAACGCCTTCCAAAAGCAAGGGAGAGTAGATTGAAAGTAAAAAATCAAGTACAGTGTGGATGGTTGCCATATTGATTTGATTTGATTTGGTTTATTGTTGTCACATGTACCTAAGTACAGTGAAAAGTATTGTTTTGCGTCCAGTACAGGAAGATCATCATGTACAATGACATACAGATCATAGGGTGTTTAGACAGAGCAAGGCATAACATTATCAGTAATCTTTACCGACTTGAAGTTTAGGTTTAAAAGTGTGGAATGGTTTTAAGAAATATGAGAATAAGATCTGCTGTAGAGAGCTCACAGAGTCACCCAATGTTGGCACCATCTTAAAAACAGAAATTGTGGTGGTAGAAATTAAAGTAATGTGGCAGAGTTTATTGGATGAATTAAGATGACTGAGGTATCCTTAACCACGATCAAAGCATTTTAAAAATTTATTGCCTTTGGCGTCCAATGCTATGGCTTCACTGCATTCATATTAAGTCACTGCGGCATCACACCAAGGTCCCAGTCTGGGTCAGACTCATCCCTCCACTCCAAATCACCTTCCTCATCTTGAGCTGGATATTATGCATTTGTTCAATGTTCTGAATGACAACTTTTAGCATCCAGCAATTTGGTCATGAACAGATCTCGAATCTTCATGAAGGTTTTTTCCGTCTGTCAACCAATCCACCTCTTCCTTTCAGGGTATGCATGATCCTCAGATGGCTTGTTAGGGTTAAACGTTGAATATTCAGCTCCCTTAGTGCATCAGGAATGTGGGTGTTGTTCCTTCACATGTAGTTCTGGATCTGATGGATTTAGATGGGATCTGAGCATGGCCCACACTATTAAGTTGCATCCTTTGTGCAAGGCACCCATTCCACACTGTCACTACATCCTCATCCATTCAAACACTGCTATGGAAATGTACAAAAACCGCTGCAGGAAACCTGATTTTCACCAGTTTGACATGTGAAAAAGACTCTCGGCTTTAACTTTGTTGCAACACCCACTCTGGGTGAGCACCACCAATAGTCTTACCTTCTCATAACGTGCTGTTTTCACTCAAATGGTCTTTCAATCTACGCACTGCACAACAAAACTCATCGGTGTTTCATCCATGTGGCCACTTGGGGTGGCACAGCGGTTAGCACTGTGCCTCATAGCGCCAGGGACCCAGGTTCAATCCCACGCTCAGGTGACTGTCTGTGTGGAGTTTGCACATTCTCCCCGTGTCTGCGTGGGTTTCCTCTGGGTGCTCTAGTTTCATCCCACAGTCCAAACATGTGCAGGTTAGGGTGGATTGGCTGTGCTGAATTGTCCCATAGTGTCCAGGGGTGTGTAGGTTAGATGGATTAGCCATGGGAAATGGACAGTCATAGGGATAGGGTGGGTCAGGGTGGGATGTCCTTTGGAGGGTCAATGTGGACTCAATGGGCCGAACGGCCTGCTTCCACACTATAGGGATTCAAATGTAGTTGGTATTTGTGCTTTTGCCGTTGTCTTGACGATGAAGCTTCGAAAATAGATAATTTTTGCATCGAGATCTCTTGGCAGTTTCTGAGCGATCCCAGTCTTCTGCCACAGTGTGAGATACTTGCATTCTGTAAGGTAGCTCCACCAATGGATCTGAACTCTTCGCTGCACTCAGGTCACTGAAGTGCATCGGTACACATTGCATCTATGGCGACGATGGAAGCTTTCTAGTGATTATCGGGGACCCATTCCGACACATGCTTCTCAATATCAGGAGGCACTCAACGACTGGTCCATTCCTTCTTCTTCCATCCTCACATCAGTTTTCCCTCAAACATCGAACTCCCTCACTCCAATACTGTTATTTCGTGACTATACAAAGCTTAGGTAGCTGCTTTATACTGTCTTTGCTTCCCTGCTCATCACTCCCTGTGCCAAATGCTGGTCTCTGTGGCCATAGCTTAAAATCTCACGAACTCCTTCACAACACGGCCCATATTGCACGTTTGATCTCATGCTCTGGCTTACAGCACAGGGTCTGTAAAACATGTTTCCCAGGTGGAAATTTGAGGGTGGCAACAAATGCAAGTCTAGCCTTTTGTAGCAGAAAAAGGAAGGTGGCTCAGTGGTTAGCACTGCTGCCTCACAGCACCAGGAAGCCGGGTTCGATCGCACCCTTGGGCGACTGTATGGAGTGTGCACATTCTCCCCGAGTCTGCAAGGGTTTTTGCCCGGTGCTCCAGTTTCCTCCCACAGTCCACAGACATGCGGGTTAGGTGGATTGGCTATGTTAAATTGCCCGTTCTGTCCAGGGATATGCAGGCTAGATGGGTTAGCCATGGGCTATGCATGGTCACAGGGATAGGGTTGGAGGGGGTAGGTGAGGCAGTGCAGACTCAATGGGCCAAATGGCCTCTTTCCCTCCTGTAGGGATTCTATGATTCTAAAGTTGACCTAAAGGGCAAGTATATGCAAAAGTGTAACATTTGGTGCCAGCAGAAAGGGCTTCCTTTTATTTACTATGGGTCAAATTAAGTGCTGTGATCCACAAGAAATATCAATAGTTTTTGAACGAGGAACAATTAATGGCAGCAGAAGAGCAGAGACTGTGAAGGAATGCTTCAACAACAGGGAGAGTGGGGTTGGTGAATAGATGAACCGGGTGAGAGTAGATTGTATAAATCGTTAGCTCCTACAGTCTGGGCTGACAACCTGATAACACCAAAACAACCAGAGAACAGTAAACAAAATAGAGTGAAAAAAAACACAGGGACTGCACAGCTGAGTGGGTACAATCATGAGGAAAAACTGAAGAAAATATGGTCCCTTTTCTCTCCAGAAATGTGAGATCTCAGGTGGGGACGTGATTGAGGTTTTTTTTTTATGATCATGAAATGATTTGATATGGGAGATGCTCTCAATTGAGAGAATACCAAAGTTAGAAGCTCATATCTTAAAGAGTCACTGATAAATTAAGGAATTCAAAAACAGTTAGACCAAATAGGTGTTTGTGTGATGTGTGATCTACTTACTGTTATGAAACAGGACTACAAAAAAGAACATTTTATCAGCATTAAAAAAATACACGTGCAAGGCCCGAGTGGTTTCCAATAGCAACACCAGCCACCAATCACCCGCTCAAAATAAGGTTCTATTTAGAACCAAATTTGAAAGTTACAGATTTCACAATAAACTGGTTGGATTTACCTGACATCTGCCAGTTTTCTGCCTCAGATATCTGCAGCTCAAACTAAATTCTTTGGCAGCTTAAAAAAAATAAACTTTTTCATAAATGACCTGAGATATAAAGTGTCTCTGAGTCCTGTGTCTCCCTCCGAAGCCTAGGGCTATAGTTTCTGCCTGCCGGTTGCTATGGCAACACACATCCTGTTCCACCAGTTTCTCTTCCTAACATACTGACAGAAGATAGTAAGAACTGCAGATGTTGGAGTCAGAGACATTACAGCGTGGAGCTGGAGGAACACAGCAGGCGAGGCAGCACCAGAGGAGCAGAAAAGTTGACATTTTGAGTCAGGACCCTTCTTCAGAAATGCAATGTTGTCTGGAGTATATTGGGGATGATCCAGTTACGTAGGCAGGTACTGAGGAAGGAGACGCGACGGCAGACGTACTGAGAAAGGA
>NC_063367.1:8250706-8267410 GCF_021869965.1 Rhincodon typus | reverse complement strand
GGCTGTAGACGTACTGAGAAAGGAGACTTGAAGATGAACTGATGCGACTCATGTCCACCAGCTATTCAAACCCAGCAACTTCTGCTTTTGTTTCATAACGCATGTTTTTTCTACGTGCTGAATCTACCAAATTTTCAACTTAACCTGCAAAACTCTGCCAAAAACTTTGTGAAAATCCAAGGCAGCAATTTGGCAAAGTGCCTTGACCCTTCTTACTGTCATGTTTTAAAAATTCATTCACAGGATGAGGATGTTGCTGACTAGGCCAACATTTATTGCCCATCCCTAACTACCCAGAGGGCAGCTTAGAGTCAACCATAGTGCTGTAGGCCTGGAGTCACATGTAGGCCAGACCAGGTAAGGACGGCAGTTTCCTTCCCTAAAGGACATTAGTGATCCAGACGGGATTTTTCCAACAAACGATAATGGATTTGTAGTCATCATTAGATTCTTAATTCTAGTTTTTTTTTCGACCATTGCCATGGTGGGATTCAAAACCAGGTCCCCAGATCATTACCTGGGGTCTCTGGACTAACAGCCCAGCGATAATACCACTAGGCATCGCCTCCCCGAATTCTCAGAATTATCTTCTTGTGTAGCTGTGCTGCCTATTCATTTCCCAACCTGGGTACAGCTCTCAGCCCAGCTGATGTTCTGTGCACTTACCCGACACTGACAGCACCTCTTCTGTCTGTCGTATTGTAACAGAGCCTCAGCTCAATGGAATCACATTTCCCACATGGATCATCTCCTGGTCCGACAGTCTCTTTCTCCAGACCTGGGACGGCTCACAGGTCTCATTCAGGACCCTGATGTCAGCCAGTTGACCCTGGTAGATTGGCAGCTCTTCAGCAACTTCAGTCTGCCAAGTACCTGAGTTCCATTGAACTCAGTTGGATATTTAAATATGTTGCAACCTCTGGATCAGCTTAATATTAACTCCTGCAGTCACTGCCTCCAGAAAACACTACTCCCGACATCGAGTTATCTTCAACTGCCCTGTTGATCTTTGGCAGGTACCAGCAGGCTCCCTAAACCCCCTTCTGATACCGGACTGCAAGGAGTATTCCAGTGTGTGAATACTGTCCATCATTACAGCACCTTATGCCCGTCAATGCGGCCCCCTCACTCTACAAAGCTCCCCCAGATGTTGCCGTTGAGGCCCAGACAGAGTCAACAGGAACATTCAAAAAGGGACTGGGTAAATACTCGAGAGGAAGCATGGGCCGTGGAGAGAAACAGAGGTGAGTGGGACTCATTGGATAGTTCTTTCTAAGGGCCAGTACAGCAATGATGGGCGAAATGGCCTCTTTCCATGCCATGTATTCCGGCAATCTGCCTGTCCTGCCTGACGTGTAGTTGGCATTTATCTTCCTTTTTATTCATCTGTCCAATTTGGCAAAGTCCCCTCGGGTATCCTTTCCCTTTAGTCAGTGCAATTGAATTCTTCCCTAATACTACCACCAGGGCAGCATGGGGGTACAGTAGTTAGCATTGCTGCCTCACAGTGTCAGGGATCTGGGTTTGATTGCCCCCTTGAGTGACTGTCTGTGTGGAGTTTGCACATTCCCCCCGTGTCTGCGTCGGTTTCCTCCCACAATGTAAAAATGTGCAGATTAGGGTGGACTGGCCATGCTAAATTGCCCATAGTGTTCAGGGATGTGCAGGCTAGGTGGGTTAGCCATGGGAACGCAGGGTCCCAGGAACAGGGTAGGGTTATGGAATGGGTGAGATGCTTGTCAGAGGGACTGGCATGGATGCGATGGTCTGAATGGCCGGCTTCCACACTTTTGGGATCCTATGATTCATCCTTTTTCATGTTCCCTCTCCGTCTCTGTTCTATTTCCTTATAAGAGGCCACTGGATAAACATGATTAAGGAATTTTTGAGAGTTTATATTGATGTGGGGCTGGCTACGGGAGGTGTCAGGTTCATTCAAGCTGAAGATTTTCATTTGGAGCTGCTGCTGGGACAATGTACAATGTACGAAGCTTCCTCTCCTGCCAATTCCATCCTGTCAGATAGCATAACACTAGAATATTCCCATCATTTTGGGTGGGGCACATTTCTCTCAACCCACAGCTTGGTTTCCTGTTACTGATTGCCAAGGGAAAAAAAATGCCAGGAAAAGCAGCGAATCCATGCAATAATCCTGACAGTTTGATGGTTCAGAGTGAAGACAGGCAATGAGACAGAGAATCCAACCAAGTCAAGCTGGGAGAATGGACGGAGTGAAACTGGAGGTGGGTGTCAGGAGCAAGGAAATCCAACCAGTTTTCAGAAATAGCATTAATTAAAGTCCTTCACGGGAGAACCTCCCTGCTCCACACCCATGAGTGACTCCAGTCCCCATTAACCACAAACAACAGCCTTTTGGCATTATATCAGCGCTGGTTCAATTTTAGAGGGCCGTGGACTAAATTTTGAGTGGATTTCTGGGTCCCCAATGTTATCTGGGCAACATTTTGTTCACCGTATCCCCTGAAGGTGAGCATTTGAAAAACCTGTAAGAAACAATGGAACCTTTATTAATTGGGCCGATGAACTGCGAAGTGGCAGATGGAATTTAATTTTGGTAAATGCGAAGTGCTGCATTTGGTAAGGCAAATCAGGGCAGGACTTATACAGTTAACGATAGGGCCCTGGGTGTGTTGCCAAACAAAGAGGCCCAGGGGTGCGGGTGCGTAGTTCCTTGAAAGTGGAATCGCAGGTAGACAGGGTGTTAAGAAGGCATTTGGAACACTTGCCTTTATTGGTCAGTGCATTGAATAAAGGAGTTGGGAGGTCATGTTGCAATTTCACAGGTTGGTGATATCATTTTTGGAGTACTGTGTACAGGTCTCGTCACCCTGCTGTAGGAAAGGTATTATTAAATTGGAGAGGGTACAAAAAATATTTACAAAAATGTTACTTGGGCTGGAGGGCGAGCGTTATTAAGGAGAGGCTGGGGCTATTTTCCCTGGAGTGTAGGAGGTTGAGGAGTGACTTTATAGAGGTTTATAAAACCATGAAGGGCACAGATAAGGTGAAGAGCAAAAATCTTTGTCTGAGGGCAGGGGAGTCCAAAACTAGAGGGCATGGGTTTAAAGTGAGAGGGGAAAGATTTAAAAGGGACCTGAGGGGCAACACAGAGGGTGGTGCGTGTATGGAACATGCTGCCAGAGGAAGTGATGGAGGCGGGTACAATTACAACATTTAAAAGGCATCTGGATGGTTACATGAATAGGAAGGGTTTAGAGGGATATGGGCCAAATGTTGGCAAATGGGACTAGAGCAGTTTAGGATATCTGGTCAGCATGGACGAGTTGGACCGAAGGGGCTGTTTCCGTGCTGTACAGCTCTATGCCTTTAAACAGCTATTTGTTTCTTACACCTGCTTTCATAGAATGCAGGCATTACTGGCAAGGCTAGCATTTGTTGCCCCCTCCCCATTCCTAATTGCCCTTGAATGGAGTAGTTGTGAAGCCATTTCAGACAACAGTCACTTTGAGTCTGGAGTCACCCGTAGGCCGGACACGGTAAAGACAGCAGATTCCTTTCCTAAAAAGGGCATTAGTGAATCAGATGGACAGTTGATGATTGTTCCATGGTCAGCAAGGAGATCATGGCCTAATGGTACTATAGCAAAATTATTAATCTAGAGTCACAGGATCTGGGGACTTGGGATCTAATCCTGTCATTGCACATAGTGGGATTGGACTTCAATTAAAAGAAAAATCTGGAATTAAGGGTCCAATGATGACCAAGAAACCATTGTCAACTGCTGTAAAAATCCATCTGGTTCACTAATGTCCTTTAAAGGAATTAAATCTGCCCTCCTCACCTGGGCTGGTCTACTTTTTGCTTATTCACTTGTGGATGTGGCATTGCTGGCTGGGCCAGCATTTATTGCCCGTCCCTAGTTGCCCCCGAGAAGGTGGTGGTGAGCTGTCTTTTGAACTGCTGCAGTCCATGTAGGTTGATCCACGATGCCCTGAGGGAGGGAATTCCAGGATTTTGACCCAGCGACAGTGAAGGAACGGTGATATATTTCCATGTCAGGATGGCGAGTGGCTTGGAGGGGAACTTGCAGGGGGTGGTATTCCCATATGTCTGCTACTCTTGTCCTTCTGGATGGAAGTGGCTATGAATTTGGAAGGTGCTGACTAACCAGCTTGGGTGAATTTCTGCAGTGCATCTTGTGGATAGTTTCTGATGAATAGTAACCGCAAACATATTGCTAATGAAGGATTCAGTGACAGTAATGCCATAGAATGTAAAGGTGGCTAGATTGTCTCTTATTGGAAACAGTCATAACCAGGCATTTGTGTGGTATGAATGTTAGATGTTACATATGACCTGAAAGCCATAGAAAAGTGGTTAATTCTTATTAAGTGGTTAATAAGGATGGGTAGTTAGGGATGGGTAATAAATGCTGGCCTAGCCAGCAACTCCCACATTCAATGGATAAAATAATTTAAAACGATTTTTGAAAAAAAAACTCCAAGTCATTTTCAATTTTGTTGCGTCACCTGAGTTGAAATTCCACCATATAACAACAGCACATACATTTGAGAAGTATCTAAAAGGCTGGTGGAGACGTCTGTGGTTGCATAGCACGCTCACCTCTTAAATCAGAAAGTTGGGGGTTCAAGTCCCAATCTGGAGACGTGAACACAATAATCTGCGTAATGTGTGTGACAATAATCTGCAGTCCCGAGAAAGTGCCACATTGTCAGAGGCGCCATCTTTCAGGATGTGACATTCTCAGATTGGGCATAGATAATCCCACGACCCTCTTCGCAGGAGCGGAGCTATCCACAGGTGTCCTAAACAATTGTTTCTTTTCCCCCCGAACTCTCACTGATCTGATCATCGTTGCGGGATCTTGCTGTACCAGCAGATTTACTGCATTACGTCACACGCTATGCTTCAAAAATACTGCACTGGTTTCGACAGTGCTGTCAGCGTATGCTGGGACTGCAGAAGGTTCTACGTAAGTGCAAGTCTTTCTTTTCCAGGATGGCTGGTAGTGGTGGTGGAGCGGGTTCTTAAGGGTCAATCTGCAGATTCAGGGTCAGACAGGGTTGGCAACTGTGTACGCCTCTGTATTAATGAGCACCAGCCTTTCAGAAATGTGTGGTTAGCATAACTTCAGATAATCAAATTGTTCGCACTAGTGTCATTAAATGCCAATGTTATTTTTAACCTTATAACATTGACATCCCTGCTTTATGAAACAGAGAAAACTCTAACCAAGCCAAGAAAACTTCCAGGGAGAGCAGCACTCCTCGTTGGTGAGGGAATCAGAAACCACATACTCCAGGAAAAAGCATTTAAACACCGTTGAGCAGAGCTACTCAACAGCTCACTAACGATACAGAGGATTGCAACAAACAATCTTCAGTAACATCACAGAACATTAAAGCTGCAATGTTAACGTCAGTGAGCGGAACAATTTCACAAACAGTAGGGGACAGCAAAACTGATACAGGGACAAAAGGGACCTCATCCCATCTCTTCCAGTTAGTCTCAGTGGAAACTGGCATAGTAAATACAAAAACCCTTATTCTCATTACTTTAGAACAAAAGTTTCACCACTATGTTTTCTTCCAGAAAGGCAGATGAAAAGGAATAGGTGCCTTATCTTTGTATAACTTCACAGCTTTTATTTGCAGAGATGCCTACCACAAGCATGCACCTCTAAATCTCTCTCACACACACACACACACACACAAAAAGACACACATACACACACAGACACAGACACACTTGCACACAGACACAGGCACACACACACAAAAACAGAAATTGCTGGAGAAGCTCAGCAGGTCTGGCAGCATCAGAGAGAAATCAGAGTTAACATTTCGGGTTGAGTGACCCTTTCTCAGAACTCCAAATCTAACAACAATTGTCAGTCAGTTTGTACACAAAAGGAGCACAATTGAATCCTTAGTCACTCCCCTCCACATGAATATAACTAAATATTCCTAAATGCTTCAGTGGCTTTCTCATCAGTGTCGGTCTGGGTCTCCTTGAGGCAGCTTCAGTCAGTGACTCCATCCAGCATTGTCGGCATCGTGGTGGGTCTGACTCTGGATTCCAACGGTTTGTTTTTTGGGAGGGTGGGTCAGGTCCTTGAGCCCAGAGCCCTGAAATGGACTCAGTGGACTTGGTCTTAAATTCACTTTTGTTTTTAATTATTTTATTGTTGAAGGACTGTTCTTCTGAACGTTTATTTTTTTCATTTATCTACTTTATTACTATGATTTTGACGGTCTGTAATGCTGATATTTTTAAATTTATTTTTTCTCATATTATTTTCCCTAAGCATTTGTACATAAGAATCTGTACTTTGGTACCTTTGTACCTAAAACAAAAAAATGTTAGACATCACAGCAGTTCAGGCTGCATCTTTGAAGAGAGAGCAAGCTAATGTTTCAAGTCCAGACGGCTCTTCACCTACGCTGTGATTCCCAGCATTTTTCGTTTTCGGTGCAGATTCCAGCATCTGCAGTAATTTGCTCCTCCTTTGTACCTAAGACGGGGCCATAAGTGGTGACTTGTAAACCTTTCACTGTGCTCACCGGAGTACACCTGACTAAAGCTAATTCTGATTCAACAGCACATCCCCTCACATCTGACAACTTCATCATATCTTCACCACAAAAGGAGACCATTTGCAGAGAGACGAGTGGTAAAGAGAGTGGTAATGTCACTGGACTTGTAATCCAGAGGCCCAGGATAATCCTATGGGTTGGGCACGCATTTAAAACCTGCTGCAGCAACTGGTGGAACTTAAATCCATATAACAGCTTTAAAAAATCTGGAAATGAAAGTCAGTGTCAGTAATGTTGACCATGAAACGATCAATGATTGATGCTCACTGATGTCCAATAGAGAAGGAAATCTGCCATCCTTACCTGGTCTGGCCTGTATGAGAGATGGATTCATTCTCATTGAAGCAATAGGTAAATATTTAGATTTTAAAGGCATCATGCGTTATGGGGAGAAGCGGCACTGAGATAGAGTTACAGTAAGGGTGAGGGGTTAAGGCAGGAGGTCGGGTGTTGAGGTTGGGGTAAGAATTAGAGTTAAGGTAGGGTCAGGGTTATTGGTGTCATGATCATATTGAATGGGAAAAGCAGCTCAAAAGGCCCACTCCTGCTCCGAGTTTCTATGTGACTGCAGGCCCATCGCAATGTGGTTAACTCCTGACTGCTGTCTGAAATGAAGAGAGATAAATGGGGTGGCACGGTGGCTCAGTGGTTAGCAGTGCTGCCTCACAGTGCCAGGGACCCGGGTTCGATTCCATCCCTCAGGCGACTCTCTGTGTGGAGTTTACACATTCTCCCCGTGTCTTCGTGGGTTTCCTCTCACAGTCCAGAAATGTGTATGCCAGGTGGGTCAGCCATGGGTTATGAGGATAGGATATGGGTCTGGGTGGGCTGCTCTATGGAGGGTCAGTGTGGACTTGATGGGCCAAATGGCCTGCTTCCATACTGTAGGGATTCTGTTAAAAAAGTTGGCCTTACCATGCTTACATCTCATGGAAGAACAATAAAAAGTTCAGCCCACTGAGCACATACAACCTCTCCTTGCTTTCCCTATAGCCCTGCAAACTTCCCCTTTTCAAATTCTTCTTCAATTCCTCACTGAAAGCCGTAATTGAATCTAACTCCATCACATTCTGACACCATGCACTCCAGATGCACAGATCCCATCCAATCCACACGACAGGTCGCTAGATCCTATCCAATCGAATGCCCCCTTTGGTTCTCTGGCCAATCACCTGTAATTGGTACTGTCAATGCAGATAGCTTCTCCCAATCTACTCTGTCGAGACCCCTCATGGTTTTGAGCACCTTGACCAAACCTCTGTTGAACCTCCAAAAAGAAAATTCCCCACCTTCTCCAATACACCCACATAAGGGGTAGCATTGTAGAGGTTTATAAAATCATGATAAGGTGAAGAGCTGAGGTCTTTTGCCCAGAGTAGGAGAGTCCAAAACTAGACAGCATAGGTTTAAGGTGAGAGCAGGAAGGTTTAAAAGGGACCTGAAGGGCAACTTTTTCACACAGAGGGTGGTGTGCGCATGGAATGAGCTGCCAGAGGAGATGATAGATGCAGATACAATTACACCATTGAAAAGACATTTGGAGAAGTACACAGTCAGGAAACGTTTCAAGGGAAATGGGCCGTATGCAGGCAAGTGGGACTAGTTTAGTTAGACAAGTTGGGCCGAAAGGCCTGTTTCCATGCTGTATGACTCTATGACTCTATAACCCATCTGTGGAGGCAGTATTGGAAACCTTTACTGCACCCTCTTGAAAGCTCTCATTTCTCTCTTTAAACCACAGAACCCAAAATTGGGCACAAAAAGCAGTTGAGGTCGAAGCAATGGCTAAAACTCTTAGTATTGTAGCCCATTCTCTTCAGAACTGCCAGGGTCTCAAATGGCTTTTAACCACATTCACAAACCTCCTGCCATGTTCAATTGTTTACACACAGAAACCTGCAGAAGAGGTGAGAATGAAGGCTGTTGAGTGCTGAGGGACATTAAAGGCTTTGTAGCAGTTTATTTTCTCTCCCATCCATCCAGAGTTTTCCTCTCTTTTGTTGCAAAGGTTCAATCATTTGGGAGCCTGCAGCTCCTTGGGAATCTTCAGCTCGGGCACTTGCACAAGCACTTGCCAATTATTCATCCTGGCCAAGAGAGAAAGGTCATCAGGGAATGCAGAATTTCAATGGCACAGATTGGGACAGACTATAACAGGGTGCTCAGTTACCAGATGGCAGAGGTTCTCAAGCTCGTTAGAAATTTGATCAGTTCCATTGCGTGCTCCCCTTGGCTGGGGAGAGCAAAAGCTGGAGTCCCAAGATCAGCATGAGGGATTGATCGATTATGATCGAGACCAGTCAGTAACTGAATATTCAAGGAACCAAGGTGTACAGGGATATTGTGCGAAAGTGGAGTGGAGGTCAGAGATCAGCAATAATCTTGCTGAATGGCAGCACAGGGTCATGGGGCCAAATAGCCTGCTTCTGCCCCTTTCGACCTCATTTAACATAATTTTCAGCAGGGCTAGGAGAGGGAGATGGAAAGACATTTTACAACATGGCAGGATATTGCGGCCTTGAGTCTACTGCCTGGAAGGGGAGTGAAGGTGAAAAATGAAGCCTCATTTGAAAGCACCTTCCCAATCCACAGCTTAGAGCATCAGATACATGGGAACACCACCACCTTCAGCTTCCCCAGCAAACCACTCTCCATTCCCTCCAAATTTTCTTTCCCTGGATGGATCCCTGAAGTCTGTGCTTGGCAATGACTTCCAAAACCAGAAGTCAATGCTGGGAATGGGGTCCAACACATGACTGGGCAAGTATGGACCCTCAAAATGACTCCATGGTCATGTAGTACAATGGGACAATTTAAATTTAGGTTGATGTTTTATTGTCAAGTGTGCTGACGTACAAGTGTACAGTGAAAAGTGTACAATGCCGCCATTCCCTGCACCATCTTAGGCACAAAGGTACTAGTACAAAATCTAAGGCACAAAAATAGAAAAACAAAGAAATAAGTTAAAAAGTTCATCACTACAGTTCTTTTTTCAATAAAGTAGAAAAATAAAGAAATAAAGCTAGAAGTTAATCAATGATCCTGACTTAGAAATATATAAACTTTCCTGTCAAAATCCTGGAAGTCATTTCCCTACAGAGTCACAGAGTGTTAAGGGTAGGGAATGAGGCCATTCAGCCCATCAAGCCTGCACTGTCACTAGCCAATGATGCTCATTTGAAGAGCCTATCTTCTGTTCTTCCCCATACACTTGCACACTATTTCTCACGCACATAAACAGGCAATGCCCTCTTGAATACATCAATTGAAACTGCCTCCATCACATTTCCAGCAGTACATTGCAGACCCCAACTATTCAGATTGAAAAGGTTTTTTTTAAAAATATATCGCCCCTGCTTCTTTTGCAAATCACTTGAAACCTATGTCCTCCTGTTCTTGATCCTTTCCCAAGTGGGACAATTTTTCCCTATCTACTCTATCAAGCCCACCCATGATTTGAAGCCCTCCATCATATCTCCATCTCCTGCCCCAGGACAAGATTCCCAACCTCTTTAATCTATCCTCATAATTGAAACTTTTCATCCCCGGAACCATTCTTAGACATCCCTGGGCCTCATCCGCCTGTACTGTAGGTCTATCTACAGCACAAGGCTGCAGTGGTTCAGGAAGGCAGCTCGCCACCTCCCAAGGGCAACTAGGGATAAGCAATAAATGCTGGCCCAGCCAGAGACACCCACATTCCACGAAAACTTTCAGAAGACAATTAGTTACAAAATCAAAGGAAAATATTTTGCAAAGCAATGGGGACAAAAGGGGCATTGGATAAATCAGATAGGTCTTTCATTGGACTGGCATAGAGGCAAAGCCCAGACCCCTGTGGTTCTATAGCTTAAAAGAGAACATTGATCCTTTCATGAAGGTATATCTCTATTGTATCAGAGGTCAAAATCTTGGGACTCCCTGTCCCACAGCAGTCTTATGGTCCAGGTGGAGGATATTCGGCCACGCATTTCAAATTCAATCCTCAAAAGGAACACCCATAGATTCACACAGCATGGAAACAGATCCTTCGGTCCAACCAGTCCATGCTGACCATAATCCCAGATTAAACTAGTCCCACCTGCTTGTGCTTGGCCCTCTAAACATTTCTTATTCATGTACTTATCCAAACGTCTTTTAAATGTTGTGTCTGGACCCACATCCACCACTTCCTCTGTAAGTTCATTCCACCACAAACTGATGCAAGATGGCGATGGAGTAACAGGGCCGTATGCAGGCTCTTGCCCAGGGCCCATCCGCTCCCACCCGCTCCCACCTGCTTTCCGTCTTGGTTTTACTTCTGCTTCTGCTCTTTTCTTTCGCTTAATTTTCTTTTGGTCTTTTCTTTTTCCCTTCTTCTCTGTGGCACCATTGGTCAGCAGCACTGGCATGGCAGCGAGAACGGGCCGAATGCGGAGCGGCGGACGTGGTTTCTCCCGGCGATTGGAGGCGGAGGACGTGTGCGTTATCCTGCCAACCGGGGCCGGTGACAGCGGACTCTTCGAGACAGTGGTGGAGCAGCAAGGTAACATCTGCAGCCGAAACGCGACTCGCGGCCTGGCCTGGCAGGAGAACCAGGGACTCCTGGTTATGGGGCGAGTGTGGGTTCAGCGGTGTCAGTGCGGGGGGCCCAGCAGTGAAGAGGTGGTGCCTACGGTGGGGCAACCCCTACATTGGTGAGTTGGGCATAGGCATTGGCAAGGCAGTAGAGGTGTCCCTTGAGGCTAGGTGCTGGCCCAGACTGGGTCGGAAAGACTGATACTGCAAACATATTACCCCTTTGCTTTACTAATTTACTCCTATTACCTGTAATGCTGGGCTATTTATTTCTTTGCTTTTCTTGTTTTTTTTTCATTTCCTAAGAACATGATTTAAGTATCGGTAACTCGGTACCTTTGTACGTAAGAAGGCAATGTAATGTAGCGACTGTAAACTTTTCACTGTATTCATTTGAGTACGTGACAATAAGGCTAATTCAGTTCAATTCAATTCAAACCACTTTATATAAAAAAATAATTGTCCACTCATGTCTTTTTTAAAGCTCCCACCTCTCACCTTAAAAATATGCCCCCAGGTCTTGAAATCCCCCATCCTGATGAAAAGACACCTGCCATTCACCTTATCGATGCCCCTCGTGAATTTACAAACCTTTATAAGAACACCCTCTCAACCTCCTATGCTCCAGTGAAAGAAGTCCCAACCCATTCAGCCTCTCCTTATAACTCAAACACTCCATTCCCAGCAACATCCTGGTAAATCTTTTCTGAACCCTCTCCAGCTTAATAATATCCTTCCTAACTTCTAAGGTCTCGAATTTTTCTGGCAATGTATACTCCAGGCTATTTGAAAGTAGGAAGCCTGACAGCAAATCCAGCGCTCAGCCAAGGCTCAGACGTGTAAACACTTGGCCAATTTATCTCTTGCGCACAGCTAAGCTGTCGGGAAGTCATTGAGTAGCTCCAACTGAGCAACGATCAAGCGTATTGGATCCGGCATTACAGAAAGCTCCAGACTGAGTTGCAACAGGCCAAAGAGCCCTTCCCCAATACACCATTAAGAATACTTTGCATAAACGTACAAGGGGCCACCCTTTAGGCATTCTGAAGTCTACAACCTGAGTTTTTCCAACAAACATGGAGACTGTAAGTGCTGCATTGTCATAACTTCACCCTCCTGATGCCTCAGATACATGTAAGTAGTTCTTAACCCCTAGCATTATTAAGAAATGCCTTTAGATTAGTTGTAACTATTGAGAAAGTCAAACCCCAATGTTTGTTTCCTTCCCTTATGCAAAAACTGGATAGGTCTGAACTGCTTTAGTCACTGTATATTTATATAAATATTTCCTTTTTTATGAATAAAGTATATTTTTGCAGAAAAAAATTAGTTCACACTGAAGGCGAAGCTATTTATTGCTTTACTACAGGTGCCAACCATGTCACTCTAACCGCTGAGTCACAGGGTTGTGGGTTCAATCTCACCCGGGGGTTCGAACACAGTAACTTCATATCACATTCTCAGCAGAGTTCCAGGAGTGCTGCATTGTCAGAGGTGCTGACTTGCCAATGAGAAACTAAATTCAGACCTTGGCTGTGTTCTCAGATCAATGTAAAACAAAATTTCTTCAGCAAAGACAGCCAGAGGAACTAGCCCCTCTCATATAGGCCAACATTAACTCTTCAATCAACATCACATCACCAGATTATCTGGTCACGATCGGATTGCTAAATAAAAACTAAAATTACTGTGGATGCTATAAATCAGGAACAAAAACAGAAGTTGCTGGAAAAGCTCCAGCAGGCCTGGTAGCATCTGTGAAGAAAGAATCAGAGTTAACGTTTCCAGTCCGGTGACCCTTCCTCAGAACCAGACCCGAAACGCTAACTTTGATTTTTTTCTTCCAGACCTGATGCTGCCAGACCTGCTGAGCTTTTCCAGCAACTTCTGTTTTTGTTCATGATCAGATTGCTGATTGGGAGAGTTTGCAAATTAGCTGCCATGGTCACTACAACAGCAACTACACCTCAAAGCTGTTGGCAGCAAACACTTTGCGACATTCTGAGATAGTAAAGGTAAAGTCACCATTGTCTTATCAGACCATAGGGCTACTCGCTCAATAACGTGAGACAGACGACTAATGGTGGTTTAACCTGAGAATCACCAGGTAACCTCAGCCAGTGTTGGGAACTGAACCCACACTGTGGGTGCCACTCTGCAAACAAGCTGTTCAGCCAACTAAACTAAACATAGATTGGTTAAGCCACTTTTGGAATACTGTGTTCAATTCTGCTATAGCAAAGATGTTGTTAAACTTGAAAGGGTCCAGAAAAGATTTACAAAGACGTTGCCAGGGTTGGAGGGTTTGAGATATAGGGAGAGGCTGAATAAGGTGAGGCTTTTTTTCACTGGAGTGTTGGAGGTGACCTTACAGAGGTTTATGAAATCATGAGGGTCATGGATACAATGAATAGCCAAGGTCTTTTTCCTAGGGTCGGGGGAGGTCCAAAACTAGAGGGGATAGGTTTAAGCTGAGAGGGGAAAGATATAAAAGGGACATCAGCGGTAACTTTTTCACACAGAGGGTGGCGCGTGTATGGAATGAGCTGCCACAGGTGGTGGTGGTGGAGGCTGGTACAATTACATTTAAAAAGCATCTGGATGGATACATGAATAGGAAGGGTTTTGAGGGATATGGGCC
Organism: Rhincodon typus; assembly: GCF_021869965.1. NCBI lineage: Eukaryota > Metazoa > Chordata > Chondrichthyes > Orectolobiformes > Rhincodontidae > Rhincodon > Rhincodon typus. The sequence goes on along the minus strand of NC_063367.1, from coordinate 8,253,613 downwards.
AAATGCTGGCAAATGCAACTAGATTAATTTAGGATATCTGGTCAGCGTGGACGAGTTGGACTGAAGGGTCTGTTTCCATGCTGTACATCTCTATGACTCTAAATGGAAGGAAACCTCATGGTTTACCTATAAACATGATGACAAAGCCAATAACACCACATCATTTACATTTTATACAACGAAATGGCACAGTTACGTGACTGAATATCAGTACACTCCAGTATCAATTCTGTACCTCGACAGGAAGGGGGCAGAAAACAAAACCTCTCGAATAAAGTGAACAAAGCTGTGATGTAGCAGAATGGATAACTCACGGCAGATTAAACACTGATACCAGCTGGATTTGCACTTCCTGCCTCTTTGTTTTCAACACACTCAGACTTACTGCTGTCCAATAACATTGCTTCAGCCAAATTCAGGCAGTCTAATGAACCAAGGTGCTGCCATTGCCAAATTCACAAAAATAATACTGGGCATTTACTACTGCAAAAATATCCGGCCAAACACAAAAGTGTCTCCTCTAGTCCACATTGCTTTCAATGTTGAATCATTCTGACTCCTCACTGTGCCATCAGACCGCACAGAAATGACCAACTTTAAAACTGAAACTGCCCCAACACAGGACGATCGAAAGCAACTTGCTTGATCAGCCTGAGGTACAGTCATCAAATTTCCTCGGTCAGGTACCGCACCAAAAACAAACTCCATCAACGGGACTGAGTTAAAGAGCTCAGTGAAAAGCGAAAAAGCAAGGCTGGAGGAAAACCACACACCAGCACAACCAGAATGCAAGATTCAATGGTCATTTTGGGACTACTGCAGACATCATTACTTAGAGTCATAGAGTTATACGGCATGGAAACAGACCCAAAAGAACTGGTGGATACTGTATATCAGGAACAAAAACAGAAGTTGGGGAAAAGCTCAGCAGGTCTGGCAGCATCTACTGAAGAGAAAATCAGAGTTAACGTTTCAGGTCCAGTTACCCTTCCTCAGAACTGAAGGGTCACCGGACCCGAAACTTTAACTCTGATTTTCTCTTCACAGATGCTGCCAGACCTGCTGAGCTTTTCCAGCAACTTCTGTTTTTGTTATGGAAACAGACCCATTGGTTCAACCAGTCCATGCTGACCAGATAGCCTAAATTAATCTAGTCCCATTTGCGAGCATTTGGTCCATATCCCTCTAAACCTTCCTATTCATGTACCCATCCAGATGCCTTTTAAATGTCGTAATTGTACCAGCCTCCACCACTTCCTCTGGCAGCTCATTCCATACATGCACCACCCTCTGTGTGAAAAAGTTGCCCCTTAGGACCCTTTTAAATCTTTCCCCTCTCACTTTAAAATTCTGCCCTCTAGTTTTGGATTCCCCTACCCTGGGAAAAAGACCCTGGCTATTAGCCCGTCCATGAGCCTCATGATTTTATAAACCTCTATAAGGTTACCCTTCAGCCCCGACACTCCAGGGAAAATAGTCCCAGCCTATTCAGCCTCTCCCTATAGCTCAAACCCTCCAACCCCGGCAACATCCTTGTAAATCTTTTCTGCACCTTGCATCAAGGAACCCTTGCTGTGCATCTTCAAGAGACAATCTCATTTACAAAGCACCCATCACAACCTTGGAATATTCCAAAACGCTCTGCAACACTTCAAAAGTACTTCGCTGGCTGTAATGTCGAAATGTAGCAGCCAGTCTGCGCACAGCAAGATCCCACTAAAGTGTGACGTGATAATGACCAGGTAATCTGTTGTTCAGTGACATCAGTTGAGCAGTGAATATTGGTCAGACCAGGGAAAATTCCACTTTTTTTTTCAAAATAGTGGGATGGGACACGTTATAGTCGCCTTAAAAAGTCAAAGGTCCTTGGTTTAAAATCTCATGTATAAGCTAGAAGCTCCTATACTGCAGCTGTCCCACAGTACTGTGCTCAGGTCTCTGAATTAAGGATTAAAATCATAAATTTCTCTCCAAATGGCAAGAGTAATACTCACTATTAAAAAAACACTTTCCATTGACCATCATTATCTAGTAAAGCAAATCACCTGGACTATCGCTAATACCTCTCTCCCCTTCCTGGACCTCTCTGTCTCCATATCAGGCAACCACCTAGAAACCGATATTCATTTCAAGCCCACCGACTCCCACAGCTACCTAGAATACACCTCCTCCCACCCACCTTCCTGCAAAAATGCTATCCCCTATTCCCAATTCCTTCGCCTCTGCCGCAGCTGCTCCCAGGACGAAGCATTCCACTCCCGTACATCTCAGATGTCCTCGTTTTTCAAGGATTGTAACTTCCCCCCCTCAGTGGTCGAGAACGCCCTCAACTGTGTCTCCCACATCTCCCGCAACTCATCCCTCACACCCCGTCCACGCAACAAGAACCAAAAAAGAATCCCCCTCATCCTCACGTACCACCCCACCAATCTCCGGATCCAACGCATCATCCTCCGACATTTCCACCATCTGCAATCCGACCCCACCACCAAAGACATCTTTCCCTCCCCACCCTTATCTGCTTTCCGGAGGGACCACTCTCTCCGTGACTCCCTTGTCCGCTCCACACTCCCCTCCAGCCCCACCACACCCGGCACTTTTCCCTGCAACCGCAGGAAGTGCTACACCTGCCCCCATACCTCCTCCCTCACCCCCATCCCAGGCCCCAAGAAGACTTTCCACATCAAGCAGATGTTCACCTGCACATCTGCCAATGTGGTATACTGCATCCGCTGTACCCGGTGTGGCTTCCTCTACATCGGGGAAACCAAGCGGAGGCTCGGGGACCGCTTTGCAGAACACCTACGCTCGGTTTGCAATAAACAACTGCCCTCCCAGTCGCGAACCATTTCAACTCCCCCTCCCATTCCTCAGATGACATGTCCATCCTGGGCCTCCTGCAGTGCC
>NC_063367.1:8200723-8235706 GCF_021869965.1 Rhincodon typus | reverse complement strand
ATGTCTTTGGTGGTGGGGTCGGATTGCAGATGGCGGAAGTGTCGGAGGATGATGCGTTGGATCCGGAGGTTGGTGGGGTGGTACGTGAGGACGAGGGGGATTCTTTTTTGGTTTTTATTGCGTGGACGGGGTGTGAGGGATGAGGTGCGGGAGATGTGGGAGACACGGTTGAGGGCGTTCTCGACCACCGAGGAGGGGAAGTTACGGTCCTTGAAAAACGAGGACAACTGAGATGTATGGGAGTGGAATGCCTCATCCTGGGAGCAGATGCGGCGGAGGCGAAGGAATTGGGAATAGGGGATAGCATTTTTGCAGGAAGGTGGGTGGGAGGAGGAGTATTCTAGGTAGCTGTGGGAGTCGGTGGGCTTGAAATGAATATCGGTTTCTAGGTGGTTGCCCGATATGGAGACAGAGAGGTCCAGGAAGGGGAGAGAGGTGTTAGAGATGGTCCAGGTAAATTTAAGGTTGGGGTGGAAGGTGTTAGTGAAGTGTATGAACTGTTCGAGCTCCTCGTGGGAGCACGAGGCGGCACCGATACAGTCATCAATGTAACGGAGGAAGAGGTGGGGTTTAGGGCCGGTGTAGGTACGGAAGAGGGATTGTTCCACGTAACCTACAAAGAGGCAGGCGTAGCTTGGGCCCATGCGGGTACCCATGGCTACCCCCTTTGTCTGTAGGAAGTGGGAGGAATTGAAAGAGAAGTTGTTGAGTGTGAGTACGAGTTCGGCTAAGCGGATGAGGGTATCAGTGGAGGGGGACTGGTCGGGCCTGCGGGACAGGAAGAAGCGGAGGGCCTTAAGGCCATCTGCATGGGGAATGCAGGTGTAGAGGGACTGGACGTCCATGGTAAAGATGATCTTCACAAGTGTAATAAAATGCAGAATTTCCATTATCTCCGAGCCAAACAACAAATTACATTTTGAACAAAATCAAAAGTACCACGGATGCTGGAAATCTGACAGAAAAACAGAGACTGCTGGAGAAACTCAGCAGGTCTGGCAGCATTGATGGAGAGAGAAACAGAGTGAACGTTTTGGGTCCGTTATGATTCTCCAATCAGAAGCTTCAAACTTTTCCCAGTTCTTTCTTGCCGGACCTCATCAGTTGCTCCAGCACCTAGCGTTTTCCTTGCAATTTGCACTCTGGACCTGATGTTTTGCAGGTTAACAGAACATGAGATGTATAACCAGTGTATTTGTTTTGTGGCTTGAGGGAGGACATTGGCCCGGGTCTTGTGCTGAAATTGCACACTGTGGTTCAATATCCTGCCACTCACACCTCCTCCGGCCACGTCAGCTGCCTCATCCCAGTCTCACCCACTTAGAGTGCGCCAGGAAACCTTCAATGTCTCCTGTCTTTGTGATGCGGAGGTACCCGTGTTGAACTGGGGTGGGCACGGTCAAAAATCAAACGACACCAGGTTATAGTCCAACAGGTTTATTTAAAAACACAAGCTTTGAGAGCTCCTATGCTCCTATGATGCTGCTTGGCCTGCTGTGTTCATCCAGCTCTACACCTTGTTATCTCAGCTTTCAGAGCGTTGCTCCTTCATCAGGTGTAGCAAAAGAGGCATCCAGACACAGAATTTATAAGTGAAAGATCAAAAGATTGCATCAGATGTATAAAGGTATTGAATGAACCTAAAAAGGTTGGCTAACTCCCTCCTGATAAATCTTCAATCAGCTGGAAAGGAGATTAAGATGATTAAAATGCAAATCCCAGAATTTCTTTCAACTCACTACACCAAGATAAGTAAAGGTTTTATCAGTGCATAAAAAAGGTGTGACATCTCGGATCAGACAATGCATTTTAGGTGTGAGGCCTTGTTTAGAATCTGTCTGCATTTTAATCTGGAGTCAGAACAGTTTTATTTCCAAAGCAGGAATTTATACAGTGGGCCTTTGACGGACTGTCTTGTGCTTTTCAAACAAAATAGAATATATCTGCAAATACACATTCACCTCATGGGGGTGTGAGTGTGTGAATGAGCGAGAGCGCATGAGCGAGCGAGAGCGTGCGTGAACGTGTGTGTGTGAGTGAGCGAAAGCGTGCATCGGGTGGTGGGGTCACCTGTAGTACGGCATGAACCCAAGATCCCGGCTGTGGCCATCCTCACCTCTACGTCTCTACAACACCTTCCACTCCATACCCTTTCCACCCCCTCACTCTTCACTCGCTTAGAATCTGTTCCATTTCAAACTCTTTCTCCCCCCACTGCTGATGAACTGTTATCAAGCTGTAAGACCAGTTGGTAATCTTCTCTCCCTGAGTTGGGAGAGTGGGAGGGAGATACCCAAATCCCACTGCTATATCACCTTCACCAGGAAGGGTCATGTGCCAACCCATACTAACCCCTGGGCAGTTGCCATCTCATAGACACACTGAAAAGGAGTAGCAGGGGGCCATTCAGCCTCCAAACCCTACTGTACCATTCAATAAGATCATGGCTAAACAGATTGTGGCCTCAACTCCACAGTCCCACAGTCAATATGACCACAGCTGCTCATCCAGCTCAGTACCCTTATCCTCCCCTCCCCTGATATCCCTTGATCCCTTTAGCCACAAGAGCTGTATCTACTTTATTCTTGAAAAGACAATGTTCTAGCCTCAACTACATCCTGTGGTAGTAAATTCCACAGGTTCAAAACTCTCTGGGTGAAGAAATTTCTCCTCATCTCAATCCTATCCTTTATCCTTAAACTATGACCCTTGGTTCTGGACTCTCTCACCATCGGGAACACCCTTCCTATCCTGTCTAGTTCTGTTAGAATTTTTTAGGTTTGCGGGAGATTCTTCCTGATTCTTCCAAACTCCAGTGAATACAATCCTAACCTGACTGAATCTCTCCTCATATGTCAGTCCCAGGAATTAATTTGGTAAAACGTCAGCTGTTAGCAACAGCATCATTCCTCAGATAAAGGAGAACCAAAACATCTCAGGGATTGGGACCCCAATCTTCAGCAAGCAGTTCCTCGCTGAGGTGAATGATGCCTGTGGTAGGGCTCCCTCCTCACACCCTGAGCCATACCTTCAGATACCACCAACACCCCCCCATGACCTCCAACCCCAGAAATAACCCCCTCCCCCCCGCATCACCTGATTGTGGGACTCTAGGGGTGTCCTTCCTGCAGTGGCCACCAACCTCTCCATGGTGCTGCTGAACACGGGTGCAGCCAGCCCTTCCCTGGTTGGCTGGAAGCTGTCGCTTGGCCTGATGGTGTCCTAATGGCATGGGGACATCCACTGGCACTACCCCCAGGGCCTGACTGTCATGTGGGTTCAGCTGGTCTTCCCAAAAATCAAGGCAACATGGGTCCCTCACCTCCCCTCCCCTCCAGATGCCAACATCCCAACAAGATCCAAGCCGTTAACTCTGTTTATCTCCAAAGCTGTCCAACATGACAACTACTTCCAGCATTTTCTGTTTTATTTAAGACAAACAGAGACCCCCTTGGTTTAACAAGGCGCTGAGAAACAACAAGGTACTGGGATCCTTCCCAATAATCTCCTCTGACAACTCTCTCGGATTGTCTGCGCAAACCCTCAGGTAAAAAAGACAAATTTCCAACTCACCGGTAATGAATCACTGCTTATAGGAGCCAGAAGGGGCACAATGGTAATGTCCCTACCTTTGGGTCAGAAGGCCCAAGGCTCAAGACCCATGTGCTTCAGTACTCCTAGATAGAGCACAGAAGAGGCCCTTTGGTCCACCCAGTCTGTGCTGACCTGTGTCTTATAACATGTTGAAAAGGTTGGTGCAGGAGCAAAACAAAGCCAGTTAATTATATCATTAAATTTGTTGAGTCCTGTTAAGGCAGCATATTGTGAAACAACGAGGAAAGAGTATAGTATGCACCTCTGAACAGTTATCAACATGCTTGTGTCAGTTTTAAATGCTGGGTTGGGTCAGGTTTGCTGGTATCAGCTCAAAGGATCATGGAAGAAATGCCACCACTTGACTCCACAAGTGCCACAGGAATGCCATCGCAAAAACATTCAACAGGGTGAGCAGATTGGAGGAATCCAACACAGACCAACAGATGCGCATCTCACCCTCTGATCCATAGCAACACCTGCTCCTGTGCTCAAGCCTGGAGACAGATCAACCCAAAATAGGTTTACTCCAACTCCAAAGAATCATTGCAGTTCGTAATCTAGCAGAAGACCATTCAGCCCATCATGCCTGTACCGGCTCTCGGCTCACACCTCTTCCCTTAGTCTCGCGGCGGCTACTCTCAAATCAGTGGCTCAAGTGGACAAGATAATTGTTCCCTTCTTACTTGGATCAAAGCTCTTTACAGACATAACATCGGAGGAAATTGTTTCGGTGGTAACAGCTGAACATTCCAGTTGACCCTCGGAATGGGAGCTGTTCACGGTCTTAACTCAGGAGGCCAGACTAGAAAGGAACACGGCTTATTGTTGACACTAAATAGAGCCAATACCCGAGGTGTACATAGGCTAATCCCAGGCCGGAACAGACCTTTCTTTTTATATATCCAAAAGGGCTCTTCCTCACAACCAAATCCCCATCACCATGATGGTTTTTGTTTTGTTTTTTTTTAAACTATTAACCACCACAGGTAAATCACCCACGTAGCCAATTCAGCACTTGTATGCAAAGCCTGTATGAAATGCAAACCATCAGGTGAGGGGGAGGTAGGGAGAAGGATAGGTACGAAAAAGGGAAGGAGAGGGAGAGGAGGAGGTGAGGGAAGTAGGGAGAGGGAGGGAGTTAAATCAAAATGGAATTGCAGGGGGAGATGAAGCACGCCAACAATTTCCCACCACCACACCCCCCCCCCAACTCCCACGTTGCCCACCTCTCTCTAAAGGCATTGAGGGCATTAATGGGCACCATGTGCTCCCTCTCCATGGGCACGAACATTACCGTGGAAGAGGAGCAGGCAGTCGGCAGGTATGACCCCCTTCTGCTGCCTGCAGCCTGGACCTGTTTATAGCCACCCTGGCCTGGGTCTGCTTTATAAAGGGCTAAGGTCATTGCCTGTTACTGTGGGAACACATCCTCAATGAGACCCACAAAAGGAGATGAATTAGTGATTCCCCATGGGACTTGTAGGGGTCATCATCACACTGCCATAACTGTTCTAACATTTTCCCTGTACAGCGCTCCGAAAACAAGTCACACAACTGGAGTCAGAGCCTTCAGTCCAACTTGTCCATGCCAACCAGATATCCCAATCTGACCCAGTCACATTTGCCAGCATGTGGCCCATATCCCTCCAAACTCTTCCTAACTAAATGCCTTTTAAATGTCGTAATTGTACCAGCCTCCACCATTTCCTCTGGCAGCTCCTCCCATACATGCACCACCCTCTGTGTGAAAATGTTGTCCCTTAGGTCCCTTTTATTTCTTTCCCCTCTCACCTTAAACTTACACCCTCTAGTTTTGGACTCCCCTACCCTGGGGAAAAGCCCTTGGCTATTCACTCTATCCGTGCCCCTCATGACTTTATAAACCTCTATAAGGTCACTCCTCAGCCAGGGAAAATAGCCCCAGCCTGTTCAGCCTCTCTGTACAGCTCAAACACTCAAGTCCCAGCAACATCCTTGTAAATCTTTTCTGAACCCCAAATGCTTCATCCTTTATCTTCCACAGAATATCACACGTATTGTCATCACTCCATGTCCCAAGTTATAAAAGCAAAACACCACTGAGCATTTTCCATGAATGTATTTACCTACGCTTCCTCTTTCACTTATTTTAACAGCAAGGCAAGATCTTTCCTTTAAATAGAAAGCACCAATTCCTTTGATTTTCCCCAGAATTTGTCACATAACACTTTTCCACAGCAAACTACACCTTTCCCACCAGCCTTTCTGAAGAATATAGGAAGTGCAGTGAGTGACAAACGAGTGAGATTAGGACAGCTGATATGGAATGAGATAATAAATACTGGCAGATGACATAGAAGGAAATAACTTTGTGCAAATTAATATTAAAATTTAAAGGAAGAATTACTGTAGGTTTTGCAGCACTCATTGACCCTTCAACAAATCCCCACCCCTCAACGGCTCCCGTTCTCTATCTCTCAGCCCCCACCCCTCAACTGCCCCTGTTCTGTCTCAGCCCCCATTCCTCTCCCCCCACCCTACCCCAGTAGAAAGGTTACTCTTGGTCAGAGCAACTTGAAAAAAGGCAATCCCGCAGAAATCAGATGTAGGGGGCTGTGCAAACAAGCAGGGGGCTTCGATATTTGCTGCCTTTGGGAAAGGAAGATTCCAGCCCCAAGAACAGCTGGCCACTCTGCCCAGACTTCAGCAGCTAGCCTCAGCAGCATCTATGAAATCAGATGGCATACAGAATGGCAGTGATGATAAGGGCTTACATGGGAAGAGGGGCTGAGCGATTGGTGTATCAGAGCGAAGGGGTCAAACATTATCGACAAAATAAAAAGCGAAAGAACTGCGGATGCTGTAAATCAGGAACAGTTCTGAGGAAGGGTCACCGGACCCGAAACGTTAACTCTGATTTTCTCTTCACAGATGCTGCCAGACCTGCTGAGCTTTTCCAGCAACTTCTGTTTTTGTTCCAAACATTTTTGACAGCTCACTTCCGGCAAGAAACTCACTGCGCGTTGGAATGCAGTGCCCCTGATCCAAAATGGGCATGGTGCTGCAGTACACAAAAAAAAATCCCTCATATGGCACCAACAAGTACCAGCTACAGGCCCCCCAGGTGCCCAATGTGAGGAAATAGTGACTCTCATGGTTCAAGTCCTCTCGTTCTGAGCTGGAGCTGTTCTCCTCGTGTTATTATCGTTCATTCACGGGATGAGGGTTTCGCTGACCATTTCTTGCCCAGAAGGTGGCTAAGAGTCAACCACATTGCTGTGGTCACACATGTAGGCCAGACCAGGTAAGGATGACAGTTTCCTTCCCAAAAGGACATTAGTGAACCAGATGAGGTTTCGCGACAATCAGCAATGGACTCATTGTTAGACGGTTATTCCCAGATTTTTACACAATTCAAATTCCACCATCTGCCACGATGAGATTTGAACCTGCATCCAAACAACATTACCTGGTTCTCTGGATTAACAGTCCAGCAATAATGCCATGATAATATTAATGCTGATTGCTCCCTGCACCTTCTCGGCCCATGCACTCTGTCCTGTTACCCTGATGTATTGCACATAAGACAACACTTTTCACTGTACCTCAGTATGTGTGACAATAATAAATCAAATCCAACCAGCAGGCCTTCGCCTCAGTAGCTGAGGCCCATTGTTTGGAGGATAGTGGGCAGAGATTTATTTTGCAGCAACCCACTCAGCCCTGGTAATGAGCGATGGCAGCATTATTTGTGCTAAATAGAGGAAGTGTTCCAATTCCGAGCAGCAATGTCAAGCAAGGGCCACATCTGTAACAATAAACCTACAGCAAAAAAAGGCCAAGGTAAATTTCTAATGAAGGACTAATCAACCATGCTGAACAATCTGAAATAAAAAGGGAGCTTAAGGCGACGGGCAACACAATGTCCGATTCAAATGTTAGCTGCAGGAAGCCGAGCTCTTTTCAAGACACTGGAGGTTTAAAAATTGCCAGATGGATTGGTTGGGGGGGGGAGGGGTGGGGGGGGGGGAGCGGGAATGTCAGGGTGAGCTGGGAATCTTCCTGTTTGCTGCCCTCTCCCAGGCACAGAGTGACAGGGCCAACTGCAATCTCTGGCCCCTGGCCAAATAGAAAGGATTCTTTTCCCGCCCTCCCTCCTTCCCTCGATCCAAATGCTCGAGATTGCTGAACCTTATAGATTCTGCCAGGGCTAAAAGGGCAGGGAACGAAATTTGAGGTGGAGCAGAGTTGCAGCCGGGGGAGGGATAGTAGCAGTGGAAAGAAAAATCCTTCAACTCCTCAGAGACGATCCAGGAAGTATTCAAGTATCTTCTGGAAAGTCTGGGGCTAGTCCACTTTTTTTTTGGGCCAGTGCAGCTTCCAGTTGGTCATTAAAATGCCGAGTCTATTCCCACAAGGGTGAGAGAAGTGTGAACACGGGGCAGGGTGGGGGGATATCTGATGTCACTGCGTATGCCACTGACTAGCAAAGTCCTGGTGAATTGGATGGCACTTTTCCTCATGTTTTAACGTGAGCTCTTCCCTCAGAGTCCCTGTCCCAATAAAAATAGCAAGACTTCCGATGACATCTCGGCCAAACGGGCCAGCCAGGGGGAGCGTTGGTGGGACGATGTGCCAATTCCGAAAATAACCCTGTGCCATGTAGAGCTCGGAGTGTGGCCAGCAACACGAGAGCAGAGTCTGAGTCAGAAAGAAAACACAACATGCTGGAGAAACTCGGCAGGTCTGGCAGCATCTGTGGAGAGACAGAAACAGATCTAACATTGCGACTCCAATGTGAATCTTCTTCAGAATTCTCAGTGCTACCGGGCTCCACTTAATCTCCATTAGCTTCATGGGGTTTTTCTATCTCAGCTCCCCGAGACTCAAAAGTCTGAGTTAAAAGGAGAGCCTGCATAGATTCGTAAGGACTTGGGGACCTGGGTTCAAATCCCGCCACGGCAGATGGTGGAATTTGAATTCAATAAATATCCGGAATTAAGAATCTAATGAAGACTGTGAATCCATTGTCGATTGTTGGAAAAACCCATCTGGTTCACTAATGTCCTTTAGGGAAGGAAACTGCCATCCTTACCTGGTCTGGCCTACATGTCACTCCAGACCCACAGCAATGTGGTTGACTCTTGACTGCCCTCTGTGCAATCAGGGATGGGCAATAAATGCTGCCCAGCCAGTGACACCCTCATCCCGTGAATGAATTAATAAAAAAATTCATAGATTCATACAGCACAGAAAAGACCTGTTAGCCCGTCGAGTCTGCACCAATATACCTACCACTAAAAGCGTGCAAATCCCAAATTTGTCCCATATCCTTGAATGTTATCATCTTTCAAGTGCTCATCCAAATTTTTTTTAAAGCTTGTAAGGCTTCCAGCCTCTACTACCTTCCCAGGCAGTGCATTCCAGATTCCCACTACTCATTTTTTTTCCCCCTAAATCCCCTTTGAATCGCCTGCCCCTTACCCTAAAACCATGTCCTCTCAGGTTTGAGCCCTCAACTAAGGGGAACAGCTACTTTTTATTCACCTGGTCCATACCCTTCATAATTGTACATACCTCAATTATGTCCCTCCTCAGTATTCTCTGCCCTAAAGAAAATAATCCCCAAGCCTATCTAGTCGCTCCTTATAACTCAATTTCTCCATTCTAGACAGCATCATGGTGTACCCCCTCTAGTGCTATCATAGTGCTGAGGTGACCAGAACTGCACACAGTACTCCAGCTGTGACCTAACCAATGCCCAACATTACTTCCTTGCACTTGTACTCTATACTATGACTGATGAAAGCAAGTGTCTGATAAGCCTTTTTAACTTTCCTATTCACATGCTCTGCCGACTGCAGGGATCTGTGAATAATTACTCCAAGATCTCTCTGTTCCTCTAAGCTACGCAGTGTCCTGCCATTCATTAAATACTCCCTCACCTTGCTGAAAATATTTGTATCATTGATAGCCACAGGTAAGGTGCTGAAAGATTGGAGGTTGGCGAATGTGCTGCCATTATTTAGGAGAGGCTGTAAGGAAAAGCCAGGGAACCATAGACCAGTCAGCCTGATGTCAGTGCTGGGTAAGTTGTTGGAACAATCCGGAGGGACAGGATTTACATTCATTTGGAAAGGCAAGTACTGATTAGGGATAGTCAACATGGCTTTGTGCGTGGGAAATCGCGTCTCACTAACTTGATTGAGTTATTTTTTGAGGGGGTGGCAAAGAAGATTAATGAAGGCAGAGTGGCAGACATTGTCTATATGAACTTCAGCAAAGCTTTCAACAAGGTTCCACATGGTAGACTGGTTTATAAGGTCAGATCACATGGAATCCAGGGAAAGCTAGCTAATTGGATACAAAATTGGCCTGAAGGTAGAAGACAGAGGGTAGAAGTGGAGGAATGTTTTTCAGAGTGGAGGCCTGTGTCCAGTGGTGTGCCACAAGGATCAGGGCTGGGTCCACTGCTTTTCATCATTTACATAAATGATGTGGATGTGAACATAGGAGATATGGTTAGTTAGTGTGCAGATGACACCAAAGGTGGTGGTGTAGTGGACAGTGATGAGATTTTGATCAGCTGGCCAGTGGGCCGAGGAGTGGCAGAAAGAGTTTAATTTAATTAGACGTGAGGTGTTGCATTTTGGTGAGGCAAACCAGCGCGAGACGGAAACAGGAAATGGAAGGGCCCGAGGGAGTGTTGCTGAACTAAGAGACCTAGGGTGCCAGTGCATAGTTCTTTAAGTGGAGTCGCAGGTAGACAGGATGGTGAAGGAGGTATTTGACACACTTTCCTTCATTGGTCATGGAGCGTCGGAGACTGAGGGGTGACCTTATAGAGGTTTATAAGCTCATGAGGGGCATGGATAGGGTGAATAGCCACAGCCTTTTTTCCAAGGGTGGGGGAGTCCAAAACTAGTTCATGCAGAGGGTGGTGCATGAATGGAGTGAGCTGCCAGAGGAAGTGGTGGAGGCTGGTACAATTACAACATTTAAAAGGCATCTAGATGGGTACATGAATAGGAAGGGTTTAGAGGGATATGGGCCAAATGGGACTAGATTAATTTAGGGTATCTGGTTGGCATGGATGATTTGGGCTGAAGGGCCTGTTTCCATGCTGCAGAGCTCTATGACCAGGTCTCTATTTTGTATTCAGTTTGCTTCTCGATTGTAATTTCTACCTCATATGTGTCATAAATCCACTTTTCTTTAATAACCTTTGTTCTCTCTTCCTTTCTCATGCAGCAAGTTTTTAGGACTGTCTGTATGGAGTTTGCACATTCTCCTAGTGTCTGCATGGGTTTCCTCCGGGTGCTCCAGTTTCGTCCCACAGTCCAAAGATGTGCAGGGTAGGTGGATTGGCCACACTAAATTGTCCATAGTGTCCAGGGATGTTTAGGTTAGGTGGGTTAGACATGGGAAATCAGGGGTAGGGGAATGAGTCTGGGTGGGATGCTCTTCAGAGGGGCGGTGTGACTCGTTGGGCCAAATGGCCTGTTTCCACACTGTAGGGATTCTATAATAATCTATGATCTGGAAAGCACAGCTGAAGAGAGGGTGAAGGGAGCGGGTTCCTATTTGAAACAAAGTTTGAATATCATCCACAAAGAAAAGGATATGTAGGGTCATGAGGAGAAAGCAGGAGAATGGGACTACACAAATTATTCATTCTCAGAGTTAGCACGGCAATGATGGACAGAATGGCCTCTTTCTACACTATAGTAATTCTACGGTCTCTGTATAGAATCACATGAATAGTCAGCAATCATTCCCCTTGAACTTATCTGTGTATAACAATCCACCCCTAATCTTTCAAAGTTTTAATAAAGCTGTTAATAAAGCTCTTATAATGTGCTCCCTTTGAAAATCTGTCCACTCTGTCAAAACAGGTCATCAATTTTCTCAAATTCGGAGGGTTATTCCATGTTGCCAATAGCAACGCTGGTCTTAAATCCATCTTGTAGCCCAAGAATGAACTGCATTTATTCTCCATGCAACACTAAGATCAACATTCAATAACTGCCTATTTTAAGCACATTGATACATAGCAGCGATGTTCAATTCTTTTTAATAATCCATCACTGGCTAGACCAGCATTTATTGCCTTAATTTTCCCAGAGGACGGTCAAGTCAACCACATTGTTGTGGGCCTGGAACCACAAGTAGGTCAGACCAGGCAATATCTTCCCCTAAAGGACATTAGTGAACCGGATGGGTTCTTCCCCCAACAATCGACAACGGTATCATGGTCATCATTACATTCTCAATTCCAGATTTTTATTGAACTCAAATTCCAACATCTGCCATGGTGGGATTCAAACCTGGGTCACCAGAACATTACCTGGGTCTCTGGATTAAAAAATGAACAATAATCCAACTAGGCCATCGCCTTGCCCAGATTCTGTCAGATTCACTTCAAACCTCATTGACCACAACCATGTAAAGCATCAAATACATCTGTTTTCAGAAGGGATCTGATAAAAAGATTGGAACCGAGAATAATCGGCTTCCTCCAAACTCCCAAACCAGAGTTATTTTATTCCCAATTGAAATAAAAAGAATTCACAGCAATCCATCTGACTAACAATTAACACAATCACTAACAGGTACATCCAACTCAATACTTCAGGCAGGGTGAATCACAAAGGGGAATAGATGAATTTTACAGAAAAGAATAAGGTCTCACATCAGACAGCTACAGAGGACACATCAAAAAATTGCCAGTTAGGGAGATTTTAATCAAATGACCCATTGCAGATTTGTTCAAGAAAGAAGGGGCACTTATCTAGTGCTTTTCACAACTTGTTAAAAAATCCCAATCTACTTTATAGACAATATATACTTTTTCTTTGAAGTGTTGTTTGAAGAGATGTTTGCACTTTGTGAAACCTGACAACAGTTTGCACACTGCTACATCCCACACACAATTGAAAAAGATCAGATGATCGGTTTCTTTCAATTCCTCACAGGACGTGGGTCCTGCTAATAGTGCCAGTATTTGTTGCTCATCACCAACGAAACATGCCAGGCCATTTTTTACGGCAGTTGATTTAAAAAAATAAAAATTGTAAGATTAAATTTTTAGGGAAGGGTATAGAGGGATATGGGCCAAATGCAGGCAAATGGGACCAATTTTGTTTGGAAAACCTGGTTGGCATGGATGAGTTGGACCAAATGGTCTGTCTCCGTGCCGTATGGCTCTATGACACACAGCGAATACTTCAGGTGGGGAATGCACTGCCTGGAAATGTGATGGAAGCAAGCTCAATTGAGGCATTCAAGAGGGCATCGGATAGTTTCTTGTTGGAAATGTTGTGTTGGGAAGTGGAGAAAGGGCAGGAGATGGACTCTCAGCAACAGTCCCTAGGTGGATCTCAGTGGTTAGCACTGCTGCCTCACAGCGCCAGGGATCTGGGTTTGATTCCACCCTCCAGCGACTGTCTGTGTGGAGTTTGCACCTTCTCCCTGCGTCTGCGTGGGTTTCCTCTGAGTGCTCCAGTTTCCTCCCAAAGTCCAAAGATGTGTAGGCTAGGTGGATTGGCCATGTTAAATTGCCCCATAGTGTCCAGGGATGTGTAGGCTGGGTGGATTGGCCGTGGCAAAATATGAGAATAGGGTGGAGGGGCTGGGTACGGGTGCGATACGTCGTGGAGGGTCAGTGCAGACTCACCGGGTGAAAGGCCTCTTTCTGCACTGCTGGGATTCTATGAGAACCAGTGCACGCATGAAGGGCCAAATGGCCTTTTTCTATGCCGTAACAATTCTGTGAACTGCAAGCTTGGGTTAAAAGCTCAGTTTCAGCCAGTGCAATCCTAGATTTTTTTTGGCAAGCAACCACAATGTGAGCTGAGCGTTGGAATTTCTCCCTTGTTGACAGGTCATGTCCAGCTGCCCTTTACACAGAGCTGCTTCAGTTCCCAAATCTCATGGGAATAAATCATTTGAGATATTGCCATCAGGAAAGGCCACGAGTGATACCACATTACACCCCCCACCACTTCGCCCGAGCAATCCATTCATGAGAAATGCCAAAAATCTCTCCCCACTGCCAGAATACTGAACCAAGCAGCAACCTGGCCTGAGAATTGGACGGTTTTGAAAAATAAAATCCAGGAGAGGGCAGGAAGGGAATCTAGAAATGGAGCACAGGGTCCTAGGCCTATCCCACTAGGATCGCCACCTTGACCAGGTAGGGAGAAAAGCTTAAGTGAAAATAAAAAGGTGCTAGAGAAACTCAGCAGGTCTGCGCAGAGAGGATTGTTTTGAGGGTTTGAAGTAGATTTGTAGCTCGGGTTGTGGGTGTTGAGGTTGTTGAGGTTGGTTGGCTCACCGAGCTGGTTTCTTGTTTCGCAGACATTTCGTTACCATGCTGGGTAACATCCTCAGTGCAGCCTCCGATGAAGCGTCAGTGTGTTTCCCGGCCTGGTTTTTAAACTCTGGGGTCCAGTGAGATGGATTGCTTCACTTCAACACCAACTGGCTACAAAAAGACACGACCAATACTCACTCATCTCAATCCACATGGACAAGGAGAACTGCCATTTCGACTTGGACAACACCAAGATCCTGGGACAGGCTAGGCAGAGACAGGCACGAGAATTCCTAGAAGCCTGGCAATCCACGAAGCATGCTATTAATAAACACATTGAACTCGACCCCATATACATTCCACTACGAAGGAAACCCAGAAGTGAGGCAATCCATCTCAATGGATCGCAGAGTTTAAAAACCAGGCAGGGAAACACACCGACACTTCATCGGAGGCTGCACTAAGGACGTTACCCAGCATGGTAACGAAACATCTGCGAAACAAGAAACCAGCTCAACGAGCCAACCAACCTCAACAAGATTGTTTTGAGTCTGATATAGCTTTCTTTGGAAATGAGAGAGGTTGGAAAATTGTGGGGGTTTTTAAATATTTTGGACAGAATTATTAGGAGGAGGAGCAAGTGGAACAAACTGTAAAGGCACCCAGAGCCAAAGATAAAGGAGCTGTTAATGGCGGAGAAGGGAAGGTAGAGATGTAGAGAGGCTGGAAAGAAGCAGGAAGACAGCTTACTTCATGTCAATCCAAATAGGAATGACAACAGTCTGGTTCTCTTTTCCATCAGAGCAAGTTGGCTCCAGAAGCAGACGTCCATTCAGGAAGCCTTAAGCACTTTGACAGTCGTTTAAAAAGTATCTATCACTGACTTCCTCTCCCCATTTTGTTTCACATTTTGTTGCTGGTTCATTTTCTTTTCCCTCGATTTTCTCCCCCTCCGTCTCCTTGGCTTTCAGGCAAGTCAGAATCCTGGCATTCACACCTCCTCTACTCACCTTTCTGTGATCTTCGGCTTCTCCCATTACCACCCTCTGGGCCGAACACCACAAAACCCTTCCATCATTAACTCTCTCCTATCGCCCACCCCATCACAGAGCTCCCATTTGTTTCTCCTCTCGCCTCCTCTCTCCTTCACTTGCTCCAAATCTATTACAACGAAAGATTTTCTCAATTCTAATCAAAAGTGGTTGGGAGTACAGTGGCCTTTGATGTGATTGCTGTAGTTGACCAAAGCACCGTAGAGCTGAGGGATCAAGTGGAAAACTTCCACGCCCCAACCATTTCAAATCCTACCCAAACAGGACCCATCAACAAGTCAACATCTAAAGCAGAACGTCCCAAATTGAGAGGGAGGGGTCAGCACCTCAAGTGGGGCTGTCAACTAAAATGTCAGGGTTCGGAGATTCAAGTTCTTAGGGTGAAAGGGATCAAAGGGTTTGGGGGAGAAAGCGGCAACAGGGGACTGAGTTAGAATGATCAGCCATATTGAATGCAGAGCAGGCTCAAAGGACTGAATGGCCTACTCCTATTTTCTAGCTTTCACTGAACGAGTGGCTCCTGCTCTAGCAGGCCTCTGTGCCCTCAGTTTGTACTGATGGGATCATAACAACTTCCAAGCCTCAGAACAGGTTCACAGTGGGAAAAGGCTGAGGAAGCACTGATCGAAAATATATTTCAGACACGCCATTATTAATAAAGTCCAGGCTGAAACATGTTCCGTGTGTCAGTCATTGACATTATAGCTACATGTAAAGGAACTATCCATTTAAGGCCCATTCGCTCACGTTTCCTGATTTGTTTGTACAATGTGCTTTCTCAAACAGGTGAAAACTTGTCAAATGAAGTCATCGTATCTGTCTCAATAGCTACCCGTCAGAAAATATCTAAATTTCGTACTTTGATCTTCAAAGCCATTTGTACACTGCACCAAATTATCACCCATTCATCCATCTGAGGGAAAGAAAATTCTCATGGTTATAGACCACACCACACCACCTCAGAAAATATTAAGACCCTACCTATTAGGCCCTAACTTTTTCTTATCTTAAAGGTAAGTACAAGTGTAAAATGTGCGTTCCAGATACAATTTGATTGGTTAAACTACTCAACGTTAAGCAAAACACACTATTTTTACCCAACAGTTAAAATACAGGTAAATTAATAGATATATTAACTACTACTGATTAACTGTTCCAATACAGTAACATCCCATAAGCACACCCCTGGCAAATTCAGTAAGACAGATCATCTCATATACAATTCTAGCAGCAGGAAGAGGTCCCCAGCTTTTAACTGAAACAGAGAGAGGAGTAAGAGCTTTCACATCCAGCTTCAAGACCCCAGCAGCAATTGTTACTGAAGGTAAAAACTGGAAAAAAAAACTGGTTCTTTGGGAGCTTAACCCCACCCATTCGGGCTGCTGCTATTGTTCCAACTTTTAAAAACAAACCCAAGGCCTCACAGCATTAGAGGAGCAGGAAAGTTGAGGTTTCGGGTCGGGACCCTTCTTCAGAAAATGTGTTATCTCTGACTACAGCATTGGCAGTTCTTACTACCTCCAAGGCCTCACAAGCTGTTTACTTCATTGGCTTTGGAGCAAACTGCATGGTAGCTCTGTCTCAAGCTTTCTTCATAAAAAAACCAGGACACAATACACCTCTCCCAGTCATAGTATTGTCACATCATCCTCCAACTTCTTTTACAGTTTTATAAAACTCCCAAGACCATTTCACTTAACAAAATCCATTTCTCACATTCTCTCAAACCAGATCTCCCCTTGGTGAGCCATCACTGTGCACTCGTCCTGAAAGCAACTGGGTCTCCACATCGATTGACTCCCAGTCATTACCTAACAAGGGTCCAATACAAAATGAACCACCTTTGGACCCTCATTGAGCCAAGGTTTCATTAGCCAGAAAGATGAAACGCAAAAGAAATGAAAAGTAAAACTTCAGTAGAGATCTTGTACTGTGTCGTAGAGTCATAGAGTTGTACAGCACGGAAACAGACCTTTTGGTTCATCTCGTCCATGCCGACCAGATATCATAAATTAATCTAGTCCCATTTGCCAGCATTTGGCCTATATCCCTCTAAACCCTTCCTATTCATATACCCATCCAGATGCCTTTTAAATGTTATAATTGTACCACCTGCCACCACTTCCTCTGGCAGCTCATTCCATACACGCACATGAAAAGTTGCCCCTTTGGTCCCTTTTAAATCTTTCCCCTCTCACTTAAACCTATGCCCTCTAGTTTTGGGCTCCCCTACCATGGAGAAACCCTTGGTTATTCACCTTATCCATGCCCCTCATGATTTTATAAACTTCTATAAAGGTCACCCCTCAGCCTCCGATGCTCCAAGGAAAACAGTCCCAGCCTATCCAGCTTCTCCCTATAGCTCAAACCCTCCAATCCTGGCAATATCCTTGGAAATCTTTTTTGAACTCTTTCAAGTTTCACAACATCCTTCTTATAGCAGGGAGTCCAGAATTGGATGCAGTATTGCAAAAGTGGCCTAACCAATGTCCTTTTCAGCTGCAACCTCCCAACTCCAATACTCAATGCACTGACCAATAAAGGCAAGCATACCAAGCGACTTCTTCACTTCTCTACCTACCTGTGAGTCCACTTTCAAGGAACTATGAACCTGCACTCCAACGTCTCTTTGTTCACCCAGTGATTGGAGAAGTTGGGACAGCTCTCCGTGGAAGACAGAAAGGCAGAGAGGGAGGCCTGATGGAGATAGTCGAAATCACGAGAGATCTGTTCAGACTTGAGAGTGAGAAACTGTTTGCACTCGTTAAAGCATGGGTATGGACTAGGGCACAGTCTTAAAGCAATTGGCAAAAGCAGCAAAGAGGCAGGAGGAAAAATTATTTTGCACAGCGAGCGGTTATAGGTTGGAAATGCACTGCCAGGAAGAGTGGTGGAGACAGGTTTAAAAAAAAAGAAAAAAAACAAACAAAAACAGAAACAAAAACAAACAAAAACAATGCATTCAAAAAGGAATAAGATTATCATCTGAAAAGGAACAGAATGCAGGGTTATGGGAGCATGGCATTATGTCAATTGCACGTTTGGACAGCCAGTACAGGCACAACGGGCTGAAGGGCTTCCTTCTGTGCTGTAACAGTGTGAAGACAGACATCTTGCTGCTTGGGAATTCAAAGATTCACATTTTCTAGAGGCTCTAAAAACCAGAGAAAATAACTGGGTGCCATTTGACCTCACCCTGAGTCTGACACGAGGAATACAGCATGCTGAAGATATTGAGGGTTTAACCTGGTTTGGGCAGACACAGAGGTTCAATGAGAACAGTTATTTTTTCTATTAAACCGTTTGAAACATAGGAAAATAAAAATTGGATTAAGGCAACCTCCATACAGTTTGTTGTGAAAGTGGAAGTAAAAAAAGTGATTTCCTTAGCAGGAAGGAGGCTGTCCCACAGGCAGACCTGAACTTTAATGCCTCAGTCCAAGCCAAAAAGCATGATACAGGCCATAGCCAAAAAGATCCCCTTGCAAAATTTATAATTTAGCGACCAACATCAGGCACGATTCTGCAGTTGGATAACATTTGCTGAATAATCCCAAGTGTGCAAAGAATTACACAGGCACCAATGTAGGATTGACAGTCAGGTTCACAGTGTGGTGCACTTGCGTGTACCATATAGTATTACACAGGGCCCTCTCTTCCCCCGCAGGTAGAGAGAGCAAGTACACTCACTGTGCCTGGTTTGAAAGAACAACAAAGGTGATAGCCATTCGCCAGCTCATTTCTCAGCGTGATGCCCCAACCAGAGTCAGAGTCAATCTGCCTAGTTTAACTGAACAAAATCTGGCAGTTAACTGTCAACCATCATCAACTGGTACATTATCCACGCCACAGTCCACTTGCCAGACAATTAGCACTGTCCTCTTGTGCAGTCTAAATGTTGGTTGTTCTCCTTGAATCGGTATTCTTGTGAATTGTGCTGCCGAAAGGATTTGACTTATTGTTGTCACATGCACCTAGGTACAGTGAAAAGTTTTGCTTTGTGAGCAGTTCAGGCAGGTTATAAACGTGCAAAGTACATTAGGGTAATAGAACAGTGTAGGCTGAAGAGAAGGTGCACAAAGAGTAAGATCAAAATTAGAT
This sequence comes from Rhincodon typus, assembly GCF_021869965.1. Lineage (NCBI taxonomy): Eukaryota > Metazoa > Chordata > Chondrichthyes > Orectolobiformes > Rhincodontidae > Rhincodon > Rhincodon typus. Next base: position 8,216,662 of record NC_063367.1, on the reverse strand, counting down.
TAGAAATTTGACAGGGCCACTCAGAAGTCTAATAACAGCGGGGAAGAAGCTGTTCTTGAATCTGTTGGTGCGCGAGTTTAAGCTTTTGTCTCTTCTGCCCAAAGGAAGAGGTTGGAAGAGAATATAACCAGGGTGGGAGGAGTCGTTGATTGTAATGGCTGCCTTCTCAAGGTAGTGAGAGGTATAGATGGAGTCAAATACGAGATGTAAAGGCTTGACAAAACATGTCATTTCAGTAAGATACAAGTAACACTCCTGTCAAACTTCAAGCAAGCCCCCAATAACCACCAATAATAGTCCCTGTACTAAAAACTTGTCCAACCAATTTCCCTGATTATCACTTATATAGCTAACCCCACAACCAACTCGAGTATAACTTTTGCAACTGCCAACTCCCCAACTATCCTCCACCTCATGCACATCAAACCCAAAAAGTAATGATTGATGGTCTCTACCACAAAGTTCTTTTTCCCAACTAATAACTGATTTTGTGAACCAGAAATCAGCTTTGTTGGCAGGATAACATGTTATAAAAGTACAGATGTAAGAGGACCACGGGGCTACTTGAATACCGCTGGTCCTGTGTACCTTTCCCACAGTATTCCAGAACAAATCTTCCTGCCACAATCCATCAACCTCCAGAGAGGACTTCTCCATCCAACAACTTGCTTTGTTTTTGATGATGCCTTCTAAGCTGCTTTAAAGCAATGGATGTGGAGGTGCTGGAGTTGGTTTGGGGTGGACAAAGTCAGAAATCACATGACACCAGGTTATAGTCCAACAGGTTTATTTGAAAACACAAGCTTTCGGAGCCTCACTCCTTCTTCAGGTGTTAGTGAGAGGGGTAGCATCAGACATTCTCACACATGCGCGCATACACACACACACACACACACACACACACACACACACACTCTCTTTCACCCATGTGCAAACACAATCTATGGGGTGAATTTGTATTGACAGATACATTCCATTTTGTTCAAAAAGCACACAACGTACAGTCAGTCAATGTGGTGATGTATAAATTCCTGCTTTAGAAATAAACTCAGTTTGACTCCAAACCAAAACACAAACAGATTCCAAACAAGGCCTCACACCTAACATGCGTTGTCTGATGTCACCTCTTCCATACACTGATAAAACCTTTAGTTCTCTCAGGGCACTGACTTCAAAGGAATTTAGGGATTTACATACACATTTAATCAAATAAAATCATCTAAATGGTTAACGATTTAACAGCATCTTAGGTTTGTTTAGTACACCTTGATCAATTGTGTGACCCTTTGATCTTTTACTTATAAATACCGGTTCTGATACTACCTCTCTCACTAACACCTGAAGGTGGAGTAAGACTCCGCAAAGCTTGTGATTTCAAATAAACTTGTTGGACTATAACCTGGTGTCGTGTGACTTCTGGCTTTATAGCAACAAAATCTGTCACTGAATTCTGAGGCACCAACAGAAACAGACACAGTCAAAGAGGCAGAATTTAAGGAGCAATTTAAGATGGTATAGTAAAATTCAACTCTTGGTATACTTAAGCAAAACTTATGATACCCCTCTGGAGCACATGGGACTTGAACCAGGGCCTCCTGGCTCAGAAGTAAGGACACTACCATTCCATAAGAATCCACGTTCTGAGTTCCTCAGATAGTATCCAAGGCCTAACTATCATCAGCAGCTTCATCAATGACCTTGCCTCCATCCTCATGTTAGGATGGGAACGTTCAATGATTGCACAATGGTCAGCATCATTCTTTGCCCAGAGTTTCGTGTTATGCGATAAGGTGAGCATTGCTACATACAATCAAAAGCCCCACAGGGGGCAAATGCATGCCAGTTTCATGTCATCTCAGGTTTCTTCACCAATCACTTAAATTTCTGCCTTCTGGTTAGCCAGCTACCCGACCTCATCCTTTCCACATCCAAAGCTGTCTCTCATCAGCTTTACCACAAGGACAACCATCCCAACCAGCTCTTGCCTCGCCACTGATGTCTTTCAGCACTGGGAGCATTCTTATTTAGGAGAGGCAATAGGCTAGTGGTACTATCACTGGACTGTTGATCCAGGGACCGAGCTAATGTTCTGGGGACCTGGGTTCAAGTCTCATCACAGCAGGTAGCGGAATTTGAATTCAAGAAAAAAATATCTGGAATTAAGAATCTGCTAATGACAATGAAACCATTGCCAATTGTCGGGAAAACCCATCTAGTTCACTAATGTCCTTTAGTGAAGGAAGCTGCCATCCTCAATGTTCTGGGGCCCCAGGTTCGAATCCCACCACGGCAGATGGTAGAAGTTAAATTCAATAAAAATCTGAAATGAAGACTCTAATGAAGACCATGAATCTATTGTCGATTGTTGGAAACACCCACCTGGTTCAATAATGTTCTTTAGGGAAGGAAACTGCCATCCTTACCTGGTCTGGCCCACGTGACTCCAGACCCACAGCAACACTGTCTAGATGGGCAATAAATGCTGGCCTAGCCTGCGATTCCCTCATCCTGTGAATGAATTTTTTAAAAAAAACTCTGCAGCACCACCTCTCCAAGGCCTCAACATCCTTCCTAAAGTGTGGTGCCCAGTCACTCTCAATCCTCCAGCTGGGGACGAACCTGAGATTTACTCAAAGACAAAAGTTTGGTAACAACTTCTTTGAGTTTGAACACAAGGCCTCTCTGAACAAAAGGCCAGGATGCTGTCTGTTTATTTGTTTTGCCACTTTCTAAAGTCTGTGCATATTTACTTAACACTGCTACTGCTGGCCTTGTAAAAACATTTCACCATTTACTTTGCACTGTTTTGCCTCCTTATCCTGCCAAAATGTATTACTTCACCACATTAAACTCGATCTGCTCGGCACCCAGACATTTTACCAGTCCATGTCATTCCAAGATCAGTTACTCTACCACTCATTATTTACTGTACTTCCAATATGTGTCATTTGTACATTGTTCTTGGGTGAACTTGCTCCATTATACCCATTCATGTAGTTATCATAGAATCCCTACAGTGTGGAAGCAAGCCATTCAGCCCATCGAATCCACACCGACCCTCCAAAGAACATCTCACCCAGACCCACTCCCCCTACCCTATCACTGTAACCCTGCCCTTCCCATGGCTAATCCACCTAGATTGTATATCCCTGGATACTACGGGCAATTTAGCACAGACAATCCACCCTAACCTGCATATCTTTGGACTGTGGGAGGAAAACCGGAGCACCCACAGGAAACCCACGCAGACACGGGGAGAATGAACAAAATCCACAGATACCCGAGGCTGGAATCGAACTCGGGTCCCTGGCAGTACAAGGTAGCAGCACTTCCCACTGAGCCACCTGCTGTCCCAAATCAATTTCGCTGCGTCCAATGAATAGCCAGCGATGGCCAAGGTGGAAGGGGTTGGGCACTCCATGCCCTGACTGCATTGGTCCATCCAAGCCTGAGCACTGGGGGAACACGACTCCGCTGCTCCTTATGTTGATGTTTTGTGAACTCCAGGTGAATTTGCCAAGTTACAACACCGTGTTGACACAACAAGCTCAGAAACTAGCAATGGATGGGTACATTCAGCACATTTTGTCAAGCCCAGGAAGATACCAGTCCCATTGACTCAATAATGGTGACATGGGTCGGTTTCCAAATGCATAATCTCGATGTCCAGTCATCCTTCACATCATCTAGAATACTGCATTCCTGAATGTTTTCGCCACTTCATCTCAATACACAAAGAACACGCATGTTGATGGGGTTATTAGAATTCTCTTGACTTTCTGTGCCAGTGTAACTGCAATAATTAAGATGGTCACAGTGAAACAGTCATTGGGTCATAGAGATGTACAGCATGGAAACAGACCCTTTGGTCCAACTCATCCATGTTAACCAGATATCATGCCCCTCATGATTTTATAAACCTCTATAATGTCACCCCTCAGCATCTGATATTCCAGGGAAAATAGCCCCAGCCTATTCAGCCTCTCCCTATAGTTCAAACTCTTCAAGCCTGGCAAAATTCTTGCAAGTCTTTTCTGAACCCTTTCAAGTTTAACAACTTCCTTCCTATAGCAGGGAGACCAGAACTGAATGCAGTATTCCAAAACAGTCCTAACCAATGTCCTGTACAGCCACAACATGACCCTCCCAACTCCTATACTCAAATCAATGAAGGCAGGCGTGCCAAATGTCTTCTTCACCACCCTGTCTACGTTGGAGACCAATCATCTCAGTCTTAGCACATCTCTGCAAGATAGAACTGTCGGATTAAAACAAAATCTATGATGGTACAACATCTCTGGAGCAGCTGGGACTTGAATCTAGGCCTCCTAGCCCAAAGTATGGGACATTACCGCATAATCACAATCCTGTCCCTGTAGAATAGATATTTTCTGATCAACATACTCAGGTCTGTTATGACACATCTCTGGAGCAGGTGGGATTTGAACCTGGTTCTCCTGCCTTAGAGGTAGGGACATTACCACCGTACCACAAAGGCCCTCTTCTCTCTGCAGGATAGTGCCCTCAGCCCAGACCCTTCCCTTCCTCATAAGATTTCTACCACCTCCCCCGACAGCGCATTCCAGGTATCTACACCCTCTGTGTAAAGTAAAATTTGCCCCACACAGCTCCTTTAAACTCTCCCTCTCTCATTTTCAATGTATGCCCTCTAATGTTTGAAATTTCCAACCTGGGAAACATAGACTCTAAATACCCACATCTTTCATAATTTTATATATTTCTCTCAGGTTGCCCCTCAGCCTCTGATGTGTAGCAAAAACAATCCAAGTTTGTCCAACCTCGCCTTATAGCTAATACATTCCAATCCAAGCCACATCCTGGTAAACCTCTTCTGCACCCTCAACATCCTCCCTTTCGTGCAGTGACCAGAACTGTGCACAGTACTCCAAATGTGGCCTAACTAAAGTCTTATACTGCTTTATTCATCTAACTTTACTTCTGCAGGGATTAGGGACTTGCTGCCAGGTTTGTCAACGCGGAGTAAGAAAAAGCCAAACTAAACCAGCAAGTTGGTGTGAACAAAAAAGGTTTTGGGCTCTGTTTGAGAAGAGTAACCTTGGTTACTTCTCCAGGAGACTAATCTCATCAGCAGGCACTCCCTTCCACACGGAGGCTCGGGGTAGCGGGAAGGGGGTGTAGATCAGAAGCATGGACACAATCACAACACTCAGGTAAAGCTTCCAAACATTTCGCAACTCATCTCTCACCTTGTCATGGTACATCATTTGAAAACCACTGGAGTACTCCACCCAACAAAGAAATCGTAGGAACCAGGTCAATGAAGGGCTTGTTAGTTTTAAGTCCTGTCCATGTTGTCTATGACACAGCGTACCGCGCATTTCTCTCTCACACTGGCTCGTGGTCACACTGTTGTGTCCATGACAGAAGCTCACTCTGTACAGCCTGTCTGCCCCTAGTGCACAATTCCGAACCTCAGAATGATGCTGAATTACTTGCCTTGACCGAACAGTTGGTGCTGAGACAACACTATGGCTTTAAGAGATGTATTTTGTCCTGGATTTTGAGACAGGTTTTAAAACAAAGGTGAAGAGCTGTCTACTTGAGATGTCTCTCCCTCGCTCTCGCTCTCTCTCTCTCTCCTCCACCCCCTCTCTCACTTAACCCCTCCCTCACTCACAGACACAGACAGACAGTTTTCTCGCGATGCATTTTTTTCCTCCTCAACTGGAGAACTGTATGAGACAATCTATTTTAATGAATTTGCCTTTGCAATGGTGTGTTTATGGCATGTTACTGTATTGGAACAGTCACTCTTTAGTAGTCAAATAATCCATTGTTAAGTTTTCCAATAGAGTTAAGTTATTCCAATATTTTTCTTTCTTTTGTTGTATTTTAACTACAGGGTTTGAATAAAATGTGTTTTGCTTCAAGACTGGTAGTTTGACCAATCAAATTGCATCTGAAATGCAACGCCTGGTACTGGCCTTTAAAACCAGAAAACGTTAGGGTCTAGCCTATCTTGATTGAGGGGACATGTCCATGGATAACTAACAAAGTGCTGCAATGTCAGACATTTCGTAAAATTAAGGCCTCGTCTGCCTGTTTCTCAGTGGATAGAAATCAACCGTGGACAAAAAGCTTTCCTCACAAACTGCTCAATGTCCTTCAGTTAAACACAGCAAAAATGTACTCATCCAGTTATTCATTCCTATGGCTATTGGTGGGATCTTGCTGAGCATAAAATGGCTGCCACCATTTTTCCCTTGGGAGTAGTATTCCTACACTTCGTAGCCAATGAGCATCGTTTTGAAGTGCTGCAGGACATCCTGAGGATATGAAAGTCATGAATATCCACTTCAGATCTCTCCAATTTCCCAACAAATCGAAGACCAAAATTAATTGCACTTCCGAAACTTGGGATCTCATTCCCGGAAATATAACAACACCTGATGGCATTGTACTTCAAACAGCGTACAGCACACATTTCCTACAAAAGCTCAACACATTTCTATCAGCACATCTTAATTCCCTCATTCATTCGACTTGCAAATGTATTCTTCAGTAATTAATGACAGTGAAACATAACAAGGCACATCTGTAAAAGGATGAAAGGAGCATCAACTAAAAGCAGCTTATTCCTTCAGCTCTACTTAAACAGACGACATCACCAAATGCATGCATTTCCAATAATTAATGAGAAGTCAGGTTTGGCATAGAATTAACAGGTGTATACCAAGACATGAAAAGACAGAAAACTGGCTCATTGCAAAATTATCTTGGATTAAGATGATAGTATAAATAAGATAAGGAACCATAGCTGGTAACAAAAACAGAAATTTGCTGGAGGAACTGAACTGGGTCCGGCAGCATTTGGGGTGAGAAAGCAGAGTTAAGTTTTGAGCCCAGTGACCCTTCTTCAGAACTGGACTCTAGACTCAAAATGTTAACTCTGCCTTCTCTCCATCAATCAACAATAATTGTCATGTTCACCATTACTGAGACAATTTCCTAATTAACCTATTTGGAGATGTTATTACACAGCTCTGGAGCAGGTGGAACACAAACCCAGGCTCTCTAAGTCAGAGATACAACACCACAACTGACTTTCAAAGGCCAAGTTTTTTTAAACTGGATTAAATTCCATCAGCTGCCGTAGAATCATAGAAACAGTAGTGTGGAAGCAGGCCATTCAGCCCATGCCAACTCTCTAAAGAGCATCCCACCCCTCTACCTGTAAACCCTGCATTTCCCCATGGCTAACCTACCTAGCCTGCACATCCTGGGTACTCTGGGTAATTTAGTACGGTCAATCTGCCTTAGCCTGCACATCTTTGGAGGATGGGAGGAAACCGGAGCACCCCCCAGAGGAAACCCAAGCAGACACGGGGAGAATATGCAAACTCCACACAGACAGACAGTCACTCGAAGGTGGAATCGAACCCAGGTCCGTGATGCTGTGAGGCAGCAGTGCTAACCACTGTGGTGAACCAATATCCCCAGAACGTTATCCTCTATTACCATTACACTGCCATCATTCTTGGGAGAAAACATTTCACTTGAATCAGCACGAAGTCACCAGTTCATCTTTACATAGTGCCCCTTAATGCAATAAAAATCTTGCAATGCTTCACAGCAGCATGATCACAGCACAGGTAACTACACAAGGCGGTAATAAGACAGGTTTTAAGGAGTGCTTGAAAGGAAGAGAGAGAAGCGGAGGGGTTTAGGAAGATGTTCAAGCTTAAGATCTGGAAACTGAAGACACTGCTGTCAATACAGGATCAAAATCAGGAATGTACACAGGACCAGAGTCAGATAAAAAGAAGAAAATCATTTGTGAAAATCATTTGTATATATGATTTGGATGTGAATATAGGAGGAATGGTCAGTACGTTTGCAGATGACACCAAAATTGAAGGTAGTGGACAGTGAAGAAGGTTATCTCAGGGTGGAACGTGACCTTGATCAGATGGGTCAATGGGCCGAGGAGTGGCAGATGGAGTTTAATTTAGATAAATGCGAGGTGCTGCATTTTGGAAAGGCAAATCAGGGCAGCACTTTTACACTTAATGGTAAGGTCCGGGGAGTGTTGCTGAACAGAGAGATCTTGGGGTGCAGGTCCATAGTTCCTTGAAAGTGGAGTCGCAGGTAGACAGGATAGGGAGGGTGGCATTTGGCACAACTGCCTTGATCAGTCAGAGCATTGAGTATAGGAGTTGGGAGGTCACATTGAGGCTGTACAGGACATTGGTTAGACCACTTTTGGAATACTGCATTCAATCCTGGTCTCCCTGCTATAGGAAAGATGTTGCAAAACTTGAAAGGGTCCAGCAAAGATTCACAAGGATGCTGCTGGGTCTGGAAGATTTGAGTTATAAAGAGAAGCTGAATAGGCTGGGGCTATTTTCCCTGGAACGTCAGAGACAAAGCGGTAACCTTGTAGAGTTCTATAAAATCATGAGAGGTATGGATAGGGTGAATAGGCAAGGTCTTTTCACCGGGATAGGGAAGTCCAAAGCTATAGGGCATAGGGTTAAGGTGAGAGGGGAAAGATTTAAAAGGGACCCGAGGGGCAATCTTTTCACCCAGAGGGTGTGCGTGTATGGAATGAGCTGCCAGAGAAAGTGGTGGAGGCTAGTACAATTACGACATTTCAAAGGCATCTAGATGGGTACATGAATAGGAAGGGTTAGAGGGACATGGGCCAAATGCTGGCAAATGGGACTAGATTAATTTAGGATATCTGAGCAGCATTGAGGAGTTGGACCGAAGGGTCTGTTTCTGTGCTTACAACTTTATGACTCAATGAGATGCTGCCAAACCTGCCGAGTTTCTTCAGCAATTTCTGTTTTCGCATCAAATTTTGTAGCATTTGCATTTGTTTTATCGTACAGTCATGGACAATTATTAAAATAAAATTTATGGAGATAAAAAGATTGTACACTTATGAATGTTGCAATTTGCAAACCATTAGAATATGTTGTAAAATATAGGCATCCTCAATTTACGGAATTAAATTTTAAAGATCTCCTGCTCTCCGCCTTTTGTATTTAAGTCCACGGATCATGTATTATCATACTGAGTCCATTAAATTCTCAATTCTTTACTCCGAGTTTTGTTAAGTAGGGAATGGGGCTACGTCATAGTCACTTTGTTCTACATTCCAAAAACCAAATTGGGATTACGGTCTGGGGAGAGCTGCCAGTCCTTCAGGAATAACCTGGAATCTCCAGGAACTAAAGATCAGGACATGGCTACAAACAGTGGAAGCTGCACTGGGACTTGAGAAGTCTGCGGTTTCAACTTCTTAGGGCATGCTTTGTTTTTTCAAGTCACTCATGGCATGTGGATATTTATTGCTTGTCCTTAATTCTCTTAGAGATGATGTTGGTGAGCTACCTTCTTGAAATGTTGCAGTCTGTCTTGTGCACATCAAGTCACAATGCCGAAGGGAAGGGAGTTCCAGAATTTTGACCCAGTGACACTGAAAGAATGATAAACCATTTCCAAGTCCAGATGGTGAGTGGCTTGATGGGAAACTTGCAGTTGGTGGTGTTCACAAGAACCTTCTACCCTTGTCCTTCCAGATGGTAGCAGCTGTAGTTATCCACACTGACTACCCTTGATCAATCCCTGTCTTTCCAAGTGTTGATTAATTTTGTCCTTTGGAATTCTTTGTAGTAAATTGTGTCACCACCAACATCAGACTAACTGGTTTGTAACTCCCTGGCCTATCCCCGCTGCCTTTCTTGAAAAAAAAAAGGAACCATTTAAATATCCTCCAGTCATCTAACACGTCACCTGTGGCCAGCAAAATATTTAATATCTCTGCCAGGCCCCAACAATCTCCTTCCTTGCAGTGTAGCTAAGGGTTTTAGCAGACTTCATGGTTACGTTCTTTGAGTATAGGAGTTGGGAAGTCATGTTGAGTTCGTACAGGATATTGGTGAGGCTTCTTCTGGAGCACTGTGTCCAGTTCTGGTCACCCTGTTATAGGAAGATTATTATTAAGCTGGAAAGGGTTCAGAAGAGATTTACCAGGATGTTGCTGAGTATGGAGGGAATTGAGCTATAAAAGGAAGGTAAGATAGCCTGAGCATTTTTTCACTGGTGTGTAGGGAATTGAAAGGTGACCTCAAAGAGCTTTATAAAATCATGAGCGGTATAGATAGGGTAAATGGTAAATGACTTTTCCCTAGGGTGGGGGAATTTCAAGACTATGGGGGCATTTTTTTTTTTAAGGCGAGAGGTGACATATTTAAAAAGAGACATGAGGGGCAATTTTTTTTTTTAAACACAGAGAGTGGCTCGTGTGTGGAATGAACTTTCTGATGAAGTGTTGGATGTGGGTACAGTTACAGCATTTAAAAGACTTTTGGGTAAGTATATGAATAGGAAAGGTTTGGAGGGAAGTGGGCCAGGAGCAGACAGGTGGGACTAGTTTGGTTTGGGAACATGGTTGGACTGAAGGGTCTGTTTCCATGCTGTATGACTATGATCTGAGATAGAAGACAGCGACAGGAGAAGTTATGGGAATGGAAGTAAGTGATCTCAGTGACGAAGCAAATGTAAATATATACGAATGGGAACACATAGGCTAAGTGTTGAGACCAAAATCAGCGCAGTCACAACCTTAAGGAATGCAGAGAAGGATCGATAGGCTGAACAGCCTCATTCCACACCTTTATGGTTCGACGTTAATTGTGAAACCAAGTGGTGCAATGGTGTCAGACAGTAACCCTGGAGAGGATTGGTGTCAATGGCTACCGGGGTCGGGGGGGAGGTGAAGTCTGCTGCAGGGATTTAAGGGAATGCTTCCATCCTCCCACAATCCAGCTGGAGTAATCTTTTGCCCATCCTGGATGTCAGATAAAGAGAATGACCAATCAGAAACAGCGGAAGGGTCAGGAGAGAATGTAACCTGCGAACACCTCAAAACTAAACTCTGGACTTTCAGATGGAGTGCCAACGGTTGATCCTTGGGAAAGGCCAGAGCTGACAGAGCTGTACTGCATGGAAACAGACCCCTCGGTCCAACTTCTCCATGCCAACCAGATATCCTAAATTAACCTAGTCCCACTTGCCAGCATTTGGCCCATATCCCTCCAAACCCTTCCTATTCACGTATGCACCCAGATGCCTTTCAAATGTTGTAATTAGAGAGAGTCATACTGTGGGAACGCAGAAAAAGAAACCAGCAGAAGGTGGTTTCTGCATTTTGACAGAAAAGGGTGAGGAGTTGGGAAGAAAAGGAGGGGGATCAACTTGTTTATAGGTCAAGAATTAGTCCAGATCAATATCCTTATTCTGTAAGCAATATCAGGAGAATTTAACTGAATGACACAGATCAGCCACAATCTAACTGAATGGTTAAAACGATTTTAGGAGTTGAAGTGTCAAGACCTTTTCTCACTGAAACTCTAAAGCCAAAATTACTACAAAGAGTAATGTTGCCTGAGTGACTTTGCTTCCTTCCAGAAAGGAAAACTCTTTTCCAAAAGAGAAGGTGACAGTAATTATACTGTAATTGGCTGCAAACTTCAAAAATCATTGCCAACAACGTCGTTACAATATTTTGAGTCAGTGCTTTGTAGTCTCCGAAATATTGACAAAAAGGAACGCCAACACCTTTCCTGAGCAAAAATTTCCAGAATGAGCAACTTTCCTGTTGCAGATTTCCCCAAGCGAGCAGCAGCAAGCACGTTGACCCATCCTACAGAATGAGACCTACAATGGGGTGTGTTCGAACAAAACACAGTCCAAGGATTGTCCTCAAAAAAAAAATCCAAAACCTGGGTCCGGCCTTGTTAGAATGACTTACTGAACACCAAGATCAACAAATGCATTGTGTCGAGTATCCCACAGCATTGGACAGATAAAATTTTAGAAATGGGTCATGATTAGACAGGCCTGTCTGAATCTGTGTGTCATCTTTCCACCAGATCGCCCTCTCTTCCCCTAAAAGCACACCCACTAATCCAAACATCGGCTTCAATGGCCTTCCTTGGCAACCTGTTATCCTTCATTACTCTTTTGAAAGCGACCCTTCAGTCCAACTCGTCCATGCTGACCAGACATCCGGAATTAATCTAGTCCTATTTGCCAGCATTTGGCCCATATCCCACTAAACTCTTCCTGTGCCTTTTAAATGTTGTAATTGTACCCAGCTCCAGCACTTCCTCTGGCAGCTCGTTCCATACACGCACACCCTCCGTGAGCAAGTTGCCCCTTAGGTCCCTATTTAAATCTTTCCCCTCTCACCTTAAACCTATGCCCTCTAGTTTTGGATTCCCCTATCCTGGGGGAAAAAAAAAAGACCTTGACTATTCACCCTATCTATGCCCCTCATGATTTCATAAACCTCTGTAAGGTCAACCCTCAGCCTCCAGCGCTCCAGGGAAAATAACCCTAGCCTATTCAGCCTCTCTCTATAGCTCAAACCCTCCAAACCCTGGCAACATCTTTGTACATCTCTTCTGCATCCTTTCAGGCTTAACATCTTTCCTTTAGTGAATTTGTAGACAGTCTTGAACCTCTGAGACCATCTCTGCCCTCTTGGGGTGCTAGGGGATCTTGAAAGACCCCATGCCACTATTTCGAAGTTATCCCTGGAATTCTAGTCTATTCTTTTCCCCTCAGTCACCATGCAGCGACTTTATGTTTTTTTAAATTCTTGCACAGAATGCGGGCGTGACTGGTCAGGCCAGCATTTGTTGCTCATCTCTTACTGCTCCTTTGAACTGAGTTACTTACTAGGGGCATTTCAGGGGACAGTTAAGAGTCAACCGCATGGTTATGGGTCTGGAGTCACTCACCTGTTGGTCAAATGGGGTAAGGGTGGCAGATTTCCTTCCCTGAAGGGCATTAGTGAACCCCCTGGGTTTGATGAGCATCAACAATGGTTACACACAGCCACCATTCAACAAGCTCTTAATTTCAGCTGACAGTGAATTCAAATTTGACCATCTGTAATGGTGGGATTCAAACTCTCATTCCGAAAAAATTAGTCCCAGAGTTTCAGAATTGCTAGTCCAACAGTTACCTCTCTTCATGAGCTACACATCTGTAAAACTCTTCAAAGACATCCAGAGATCAAATAAATGCAAGCTTTCTTTTCTTTTTTTTAAAAATTCACCTCAATTTGTTCACATGAAATGAGTCAATCACTTTCCTTTGGTCTTTTACAAGGTGGACCGTCCCAACTCTCCTCATGGCAAATTCCCGGAGGTTCAGGCCTCCACAAAAAGGATTTGGAAGAGGTTCCTATTTCCATTTGCATTCCAAAACTGCAATGTATTAGCTCGAACACAGGAACACAAGGCACCAAGGCAATTGCTGGTTACCACGCAATATACCAATACACACAGGCATTGCATTAAGCCACAACAGATTTTTATGGATCTCAAACCACTAGTTGACCACGAGACAAACATAGAAAGCAAAAACCGATTCTTCAGCAGACCACAGAGAAAAACGTCACGCAAAGTTGGGTTAAAACCATTCTACAAATCCAGCCAATTAACACTCCATCAGTCTCCTCTCCATTATCAGAAGGTATTATTAACGATGTCTTCAAGTGATACCTACAGAACAATAACCTGCTCACTAAAGCTCAGTTTGAGTTCCTTCAAGGCCACTCAGTTCCTTTTCACATCCTAGCCCTTTTGCAGTCAACACCTTGCTTTTACATAGCATCTCAAACTTGGGAGAAATGCCTAAAATTCCTGACAGAAACATCGCCAAAGAACAGAATCCTGTAAGGATGTAGAAACTTGGGGATCTAAAAACTTGGTTCAAAACGAACATTAAAAGGAGAGAGGAGCAAAATGACAGAGAGGATTAGGAAGGGAATTCCAAGCTCCCATGTTTTGAACCTAATTGACAATCCACTGGACTGAAGCATCCAATCCCATCAAAGATTATTCTGGGTTGGACAGCTTTCCAGGGTCTAACCTCAGGGCAGAATTATCCTCCAGATTAATGAGGGCCACGCCCACCCACGGAGGGAACTCAGAACAAAGTGAAGATTACTGACCTTGGTTATATCTTCTTCAAAGTGGAGGCATTGCCCACACATTCTGCCTCCTGCCATTATTCCCTCTGGCCCTCAGAGGGGGTTCTATTCAGTTTCAGTGCCAAGGGACCGTTGACCCAACCTCACCATCCATGCAATTGCTGCCAACTGGAAGGAGTTACGCCTAGTCCTGCTTTTTCTGCTCTAACATAGAAAATAATTGTTTACACAACTTGAAGTTGCTATGGAACTTAATCTGGGTTTGTTGTGAGATGGCAAACAACTGTATTGACTTCCAAAGAAAAGAAAGAATCGTAAAACAGCTGGCATTTCAGCTTGGGGAAAACTGAGCAGCTGCTCCGAGTTAGTGAAAAGGAATCAGTTAATAACTGAGAGACCATTCCGCTCCGAGCTGTTCAAACTACCAACTGCAGGAACTCAACCTCAGCTTCATGCTGAGCTCCAAAGATGCAGAAAGGTTGTTTTCTCTTGTGGGAGAGCCTACGACCAAAGGGCAGAACCTCAGAATGAGGGGTTGCACATTTGAGAAAGACAGGAGGAGAAATTCCATCTCTCCGATGGTAGTGAATCTGTGGAACTTTTTTTTTTAAAACTACACAGGACTGTTGAGGTTCGGTTGTTAAGCATACTGAAGCATATCTGAGCAAGACAGATTTTTAATCAGTGACGGTTATAGGGTAAAGGCAGGAAAGTGGAGTTGAGGATTATCAGATTAATCATGACCTCATTGAATGGCAGAGCTGACCTGATGGGCTGAATGGCCTACTTAGAGTCATACAGCACGGAAACAGACCCTTTGGTCCAACCAGTCCCTGTTGACCATGTTCTCAAACTAAACTGGTCCCATCTGACTGCTCCTGGCCCATATCCCTCCAAACTTCCTATTCATGTACTTATCCAAATGTCTTTTAAACACTGTAACTGTACCCGCATTCATCACTTCCTCTGCAAGTTCATTCCACACACAAACCGCTTTCTGTGTTAAAAAAAACTGACCCCGTGTCTTTAAATCTTTGTCCCCTCATCTCAAAAATATGCCTCCTAGTCTCGAAATTCCCCACCCTAGGGAAAAGACACCTGCCATTCACCCTGTCTATATCCCTCACTATTTTATAAACCCCTATAAAAGTCACCCTATAAGCTTCCTAGTCTTGTGGTCTTAAGTTCATCACCGATTGAGAACGGCAAAATGTAGCATTGCGCAACATGCGAGGCTGGGAAAGAAGAAATGTATTGACTGACAGAGGAAGGTGTCAATCTGAGCCACGTCCAGCACAGGCTCAAACTCTTAACAACAAGCAGAGCTTGTACAGCGGGATAAAGAGTGTTAGCTTAGCAGCAAAAATACTAGGAGTCAATGTCAGCCTCAATATAATGCCTTTAAATGGCCTATTGTGTCTCCATAGGACCATTTGGCCCACCACATCTGTACCACCATTCGATCATGGCTGATATGTTGCTCAACCCCATCCTCCTGCCTTCTCCCCATAATCTTTGATCCCTTTACTAATCAAAGAACCTACCTAACTCTGTCTTTAAAACACGCAATAACTGAAGTTTTCTGCAGCAATGAGTTCCAGAGATTCACCACCTTCTGGCTGATGAAATTCCTCCTCATCTCAGTTCTAAAGGGTTGTCCCTTCATTCGGAAGCTGGGCCCTCAAGTCCTAGCCTCTCTTACTAGTGGAAACATCTTCTCCACATCCACTCTTCAAGGCGAGCATCATTACAGAGTGCCAATCCCCTGCTTTCTCCCCATATCTCGGCACACCATTTCTATCCAACTTATCATCCAAACCACTCATTAATGCCTCAATTTCCAGGCAGTCCATTACAGACCCTAACCAGTCGCAGTATAAAGAAGAGATAGTAGGAACTGCCGATGCTGGAGAATCTGAGATAATAAGGTGTAGAGCTGGATG